>NC_091453.1:94195963-94370963 GCF_964237555.1 Oryctolagus cuniculus | reverse complement strand
TATTATTAGTAATTGTAAATGCACCAGAAAGATGAAGGAGAAGAACGCTTAAGGAAAACAATAGTCCTTGGAATGGATGATTAGTGAGTCACTCTGACTCACTCTCATTTCTCTTCCTCCATCTAGATCCATGATTTTAAATGATATCTATATGCATGTAACTCCTACATACATGCCTTCAGACGAAGTCACCCTTCTGACTTACTTGATATTGCCATTTGGATGTTTCATAGGCATATCACACTCCAGGGGAAAAAAGTCTGCTTTTCCCATTGCACTTAAGATTAAAATATAAAGTCATTAACATAGCCTAAGACAACCCTGGATACTATTTCCCAGGCTTACCCTTCCAGCATTATTCTCTCACCACTTTTCCCCTGTGTGACTGTGTAGAATATCTTTCAACTTTTCTAATGCATTAATTATTCACTTACTCAGCATTTTCCACGTTTCTCTCACTGTCTGGAACCCTCTATCCTGTTCTAGACATCTAACTCCTCTCATTCTTCAGACACTGATATAAACGTGGACTTTTAATTTTAATGTGTTTAAAGATTCATTTATTTATTTATTTGAAAGGCAGCGTGGCAGAGAGAAAGAGACAGAAGTCTTTCATTCACTGGTTTACTCTCCGAATAGCCACAACAGTCAATGCTGGGAATCCAGGTATCCCACATGGGTGGCAGGGGCCCAAATACTTGATGCATCATCCCTTACCTTTCCAGGCACATTAGCAGAAGGTGGATGGGAAGCATTGTAGCTGGTACTCAAACCAGCACATTGATTTGGGATGCTGCACCACAATGCTAGCCCTTTGTTTTCTTTTTTAATAGCTCAGTTTTTAAAAATAATTACTGAAAAAATATTTATTTATTTGAAAGGCACAGGATACGGAGAGACACAGACTCTCCCTCCTTCCCTCCCTCTCTGTCTCTCTCTCTCTCTCTCTCTCACACACACACACACACAGAGAGAGAGAGAGAGAGAGAGAGAGAACGAGAACTCCATCCACTGATTCACTACTCAAATGTCTGCAACAGCCATGGCTGGGTCAGGCTGAAGTCAGGAGCCTCAAAGTCAACCTAGGTTTCCCATTTCGGTGGCAGGGACCCAATTACTTGAGTCATTACCTTCTGCCTCTCAGGGTGCACATCATCAGACAACTGGATTGGAAGCAGAACTGGAACTCAAACCTGGGACTGTGATATGGTACAGGCACCCCAAGTGGCATGTTAACATCTATATCAAATGCCCAGTCCTCAAACATGAGTCTTGCAAGTAGAAATTCAGATGACCACTATTACACTCTCCACAGGGTCACGTTATTTTCCTTGTCAAATATCTAATTCTTCTTTCTTTGATTCTTTGGTTAATTTCCATCACTCTCTATATATCTATGTGGACAGAAACTATGTTTGTTTTGTCCACTACTCTGTAAATAGTCCCTAATTTGTAATATCCCTAACATGTAATATGTACTCAGTAAATATTTGAGGATCTTGTTGATATTTTGTGAAATAATTTCTATTTGAGTGATGGGAGTAAGAACTCAAACTTCTGAGATTTAAGAAGACAGTGAACAAATGGGAAGATCTAATATAAATGGGGGAGTATTTTGGTAAGGAATGAAATAGAAGAAATTAAATTGGCCCTCAAAAAGCATGCCGGTTTACCTAGAATTTGTTCTATTTCTACTCTTGATCATTAGACCAATGGCATACATGAAACTCCTACATTTCATAACTGTTGGCATTGATTGCCTTTAGAAAGTATTTGTGCTTTAGCATCACTTGTTCTGTAATAGAAATGTCCCTTGGCTTGGAGAACATAACAACCATAGAAATAAACAAAAAAAGAAGGAAAAAACCATGTAAATAAAAAATGAACATCCAGTTGGAAATGAGAATAATTGCAATTGTAAAAGATAATCCAGAGCAGAAACTTGAGTTTGCTACTAACATTAAGTTTTGCTAGATCATAAAAATAAAGCAAATTTTGTTTAAAAATCCCTAATTGGACAATTGTTAAAAGATTGTTTAAGAGTAAGAAAGATTTTGAAAGTGGCATGGCTGTGAAGTAAATGATTGTGAGATACTATACCTATGAAAATCTAGCTCTATCTATATATAATGTGGTGAAATTACCAACAGGAGAATTTTCAAATAAATTTTTATCATAAAAGAGAATCTAATCTTGCATACTCAGTTGCTCCTGTACGTACTCCTACTCCCCCACCTATATCCAAAAAGTGTGTTTCACCCAGACCAATGCATAGAATGCCTTGATAAATAATCAAAGACTAGGCAGAGGGGAACAGAGCAGGCAGTACAAGAGAATTGAAGAAGAAGAAAAAGTCTAAGTGAGAGAAGTTAACTAAGCCTATAATATAAAGAAATAGTAAAGCAAAGAGAAAGAGCAGAGTGTTTTCAGGCTGAAGAGGGAGAGTTGGAGTAGAGACGATTTTTGATCTTTAAGGGGTATGATGAATGATAAACTGGAGGGATAGACAGAGTATGTGAAGCATTGTTTAAATTTTTGAATTAGTTTTTTTTTTGGCTTTTGAAGTGTTTCTCTTGCATATGATACCACTTAAGACTAAACCACATGAGTCATATCTTGATTTGTGTTATATAAGCTGAACTATCAACACTAAGCAGTCATGTTCCAGGAAAGAGAATGAGGAATGCAGTGAACTCTTCCCTGAAAGCACTGATTAAAAGTGCTGCAGCATTTGTTGAATGAAATGATGACATGTCCATATCTCAATCATGGTTTGTATTTCTGATCATCACAAATGAAGAGGGAGAAAATCTGGAGAGAAAACTGAGAAAGAACATTAGAATTGTCCATGGAATAAATGTGTCACCCCAAAATTCATAGTTTGAAAGCATAATCTCCAATGTGATGATATTTAAAAATGGGACTGTTGAGAGATAATTAGAGCATGAAGGTAAAGATTTAAGAAATGGGATTATTTCCCCTATAGGAAGAGAAATGAGAGAGATAATCTCTTTATTCATCATATAAAAACATCGCAAGAGGGTGGTAGGCAATAAGGTGACCATTTACAAACCAGGAAGACAGCCCTTACTAGTGATGGAATAACCTGGCACCTTGTTCTTGGACTTTCCAGCTCCAGAATTGTGAGAAATATTTATTGTTTAAACTTTCAAGTCTATGGTATTTTGTTATAGTAGCCAAAACAGACTAAGACAAGATTCAAGTATTATATGACTGGTTGGGAGTCATTAACTTAAATGTTTTCTCACAAATTTAATGAATCTATAAGTGATCCATAAAAAGAGAGATTATATTGACTAGATAAAGATAGGTGAAAGATGGGAGAGAGGAGAAAGAAATAAAAGAGAAAGGAAGCAAGGAAGGAAGGGAGAAAAGAAAGAAACGAAAAGAAAAAAATAAGGGAGGAGTGAAAGGACGAAGGGAGGGAAGAGTATGTGTACCTAAATACTAATGCATACGAATGATTTATTTTTCAATTTGTAATTATGTTATGTATCTATCACTATATGGGAATAATTCGACCAGGACTTGATAGCAATGTATACAATGAGAGTTCTATGATTAACATTTTAAAGTTTCTTGGAGGATCTGGTGAGTTGGGCTTCTCCCCTGCATATAGATGGACAGCCTGGAGTATGTGGGGTGGGAAGGAGAATACAATTAGAGAAAGGATGGAATGGTAGCTAGATGATGAAGATGAATGTGGAGAGAAAGCACAGATAATACTGCTGTTCCCAGCAAGGTGGGAGTGCAGCTCTGTAGTTTCAAAGCAAATTATGACTATCACAAAGTACAAAGTGGAAGTGACTGTAGGTTTCGCTTGAGAGAATGGATATGGTGGATTTCTGGAAGAATTTGGAACAAGAATTCAGTCTTGGAAAAGCTAAACAGTTTGGGAATGTAAAGTTTGGACAAATCACATTAAAAAGACACTCTAGGCTGTTAGAGACCAATAAACATGACTGTTGCTCATCTTCTTCTTATCTCTTCTTCTCCACTAGGTGCAATTGAGAATGAAAGAATGTTGAGTCAGAAAGTGAAGAATTTAAAAGACATAGTAAGATTCCACTGAGTTAGATCAATCATTCAATAAACATTTATTAAGTTTCTCCTAGGGCAGTCAAGATTCAAGATATTCTGGGGGATAGGTATAAAAGAGGAAGAGATATATTTATTTATTTAAGGAATTTATTGCTAAATAGATATAATACCAAGAAAAGGTAGTCAACTATGGAGGACAGCACTGTACAAGTGATTTCAGGAGAATTAACATAGTATACAGCAAATAGTAATCATTCGCATTATGTGGACAACATAGAATGCCTGAAGGTTTTGAGTATTGGAATAAGGTATACATTGTAGTATTTTAGGAATGCAGATCGGTTAGCAGGCCAGGAAAACAAGAAACTAAAAAGAGAGGTGCAGGACAATTTCAGTATTATTAAAGTCAGTGATTTTACAAAACATACTGAATTAGTAGATAATAGAAAACTAAATGTATGCAAATCCACATTCCAGTTAGTGGCATGAATGTAAATATTGTTCATTTTTTTCATACTATTTGTTGAACTCTTGACTCAACAGAGATAATCATATATATAAAGTTAATCAAAAATAAAAAAAAATAGTTCTTAAAGGTTCAAAAAGGGGGGCAGGCAGCATTGTGGTACAGACGATTAAACTGCAATCTGCAACGCTAGCATCCTGTATGTTTGATGATTTGAGTCCTGCCTGCTCCACTTTTGATCCAGCTCCCTACTAATGCACCTGGGAGAGCAGCAGAAGATGGCCCAAATACTTGAGCCCCTATACCCATGTGGAAGACCTGGATGGAGTTCCAGATTCCTGAATTTTGCCTGGTCCAGTGTCAACCACTGTGGCCATTTGAAATGGACTCATCTCGTCTGTCTGTCTGTCTGTGTATGTGTCTCTCCCTCTCTGTAACTCTTAATTTAAATAAATATTTTTTTAATTAAAAATGAAAGATCTCCACGAGTGAGATCCCAGTGGAAAGAATGGGTCATCAAAGAAGGAGGTACCTTTCTCTGAAGGGAGGAGAGAACTTCCGCTTTGACCATGGCCATGTCTAAATATGATCAGAATCAGTGAACTCAGGGGGCTTCCATAGCCTTGGCAGCTCATGACAAGAGCCTAGGGTGATTACTGATGCCATAAACAAGAGTGTCAATTTGTTAAGTCAACAACAGGAGTCACTGTGCACTTACTCCTCATGTAGGATCTTTGTCCTTAGTGTGCTGTACATTGAAATTTAATGCTATAACTAGTACTCAAACAGTATTTTTCACATTATGTTTCTGTGTGGGAGCAAACTGTTGAAATCTTTACTTAATGTATGCTAAACTGATCTTCTGTATATAAAGAGAATTGAAAATGAATCTTGATATGAATGGAAGGGGAGAGGGAGTGGATAAGGGGAGGGTTGTGGGTTGGAGGGACGTTATGGGGGGGAAGCCATTGTAATCAATATTCTGTACTTTGGAAATTTATATTCATTAAATAAAAGTTAAAAGAAAAAAAATAAAAAAAATAAAAAAATTAAAAATTTCAAAAAGATCCAAAAGGATTTAGACAAACCTTTAGTTGAAGCTTCTATACTCACTTAAAATAAAGTGCTCCATACCTCTATAGATGCAGGTTCACAATCCACATTGTTATGTGCAAGATATATGCATGTGCCAAAGACAATCCAAAGAGTCTGACTTTGCTCATATTCTATTGAAACTTTGTTTTAAACTGTATTTTGCATTAATGTTTTTATAACCAGGAGATAAAGATGAAAAATGCAGAGAGAGAGCTTCTAGATATTATACACTTGTAGATGAAAACATCCACAGGGGTAATCATGTAAGCATGTTAATATATTCACCCTTATAACCAAAGGGAATCATACATAGTAGAAGCATGAAAAGAATTTGTTGATTGAATTGGATTATAAGGAATAATGCATATGCTGCCACAATTAGAGTTTCTAGCTGATAAGGAAGAAGGGATTTATAGTGTGTGGAGTGTGCTGGAAAGGACTGTAGGGTATGCTGAATATTGAAAAGAATCATCTGATTCAGTTATGGTATACTTGCATATATTATAAGCAGAAAATTCTTTCTTCTCAAATAAACTACCAAAGTGACTAAAAAGGGAAGATTCAAAACTTTATAGAAGAACAGCATTTTCACAATTATTAATGTATGTATTAAATAATAAACAATATTAACAGCGATTAAAATTAGTGAAATGGGCCGGCACCGCGGCTCACTAGGCTAATCCTCCGCCTTGCGGCGCCGGCACACCGGGTTCTAGTCCCAGTCGGGGCGCCGGATTCTGTCCTGGTTGCCCCTCTTCCAGGCCAGCCCTCTGCTGTGGCCAGGGAGTGCAGTGGAGGATGGCCCAGGTCCTTGGGCCCTGCACCCCAGGGGAGACCAGGAGAAGTACCTGGCTCCTGCCATCGGATCAGCGCGGTGCGCCAGCCGCAGCGCGCTGGCCGCGGCGGCCATTGGAGGGTGAACCAACGGCAAAGGGAGACCTTTCTCTCTGTCTCTCTCTCTCACTGTCCACTCTGCCTGTCAAAAATAATTAGTGAAATGAATTTGAAAATCTTTATAAAAAACACTGATTTCCTTTATAAGAGCAAATTTCATTTGAGAGTATCTGCCATCACTGTTTAAGCTATTACCAGATTATAGTGATAATAAATATTTTACTCATTTTGAAGAAGAAATAAAGCAAATTGTTAATCATTCTCAACAGTGACATCTTAACAGTAAGAATCACAAACACAGACTTTTTAATAAGATGTATTGATTACCAGTGCTCTCATCAATATCTTCAACACATATTAGCATTTTTTCAAAATACCTCTCTCCTACCTTCTGATTTTAGTCAACATTATCACAAATAGAGTTACTTTTTTGCACAATTTTCAAGTGAAGCCAAGCAATATCTTTCCCTAGGGCTTAAGAATTATTAAAATAGGGGCCCACATTGAGGCACAGTAGATAAAAACACCGCTTGTGCCGCTGGCATTCCATTTCAGGGTGCCGGTGCTAGTCCCAGCTGCTCTGCTTCCAAGCCAACTCTCTGCTCATGCTCCCGGGAAAGCAGCAAAAGAAGGCCCAAGTACTTGGGACCTGCCATGCATATGGGAGGCCCTATTGGACTTCAGCACTCCTGGTTTGGGCCTGGCACAGCCCTGGCTGTTGAGGGCATTTGAGGGAGTGAACCAGTGGATGGCAGATCTCTCTTCTCTCTCTCCCTCCCTCCCGATCCCTCTTCCCCCCCCTCTCCCTGTCACTCTGCCTTTCAAATACACTTTTCAATGAAAGAATTCTTACCCATCTCTGTATAAATTTTGAGCAAATTAGAAAGGTTTTATTACTTATATGTGTGTCATGCATATTTTTGTTTGTACTAAAGTTATATTACAAAGTAAAGAAAAAATAAATGGACTAAGCAATGAACTCAAGCAGTTGAGAAAAAAGCAAAAGAAGAAAAATGCACAATAAAGGATAAGGAGTAATATAATGGAGATAGTGACAAAAATAAATGAAAAAGAGGCACAAAGACAAAAACAACAAATAGAAAAAGTAAGCATAATTAAAGCCAATTATTTGAGAGGATAAATAGATCTTTGACAAAATGATCAAGAAGTTAATTAAAACCAAAATAAACAATATCCCTAAAATGAAAACCAAATTAACTATAGCTAAAATTATTTAAATTATCATGAATCAGCCCTTAAGGCACGTGGATCTGCTGAAGAGCCCATGAGAGTATTACAGGCATGGAAAGCCAAAACACTCTGAAAAAAAAAAAAAAAACACCTAAATGAAAGATCTCCGCGAGTGAGATCCCAGTGGAAAGAACAGGTCATCAAAGAAGGAGGTACCTTTCTCTGAAGGGAGGAGAGAACCTCCACTTTGACTATGTCCTTGTCTAAATATGATCAGAGTTGGTCGACTCAAAAGGCTTCCATAGCCTTGGCAGTTCATGACAAGAGCCTTGGGTGATTACTGACGCCATAAACAAGAGTGTCAATTGTTAAATCAACAACAGGAGTCACTGTAAACTTACTCCTCATGTAGGATCTCTGTCCTTAATGTGCTGTACATTATGATTTAATGCTATAACTAGTACTCAAACAGTATTTTTCACTTTGTGTTTCTATGTGGGTGCAAACTGTTGAAATCTTTACTTAATATATGCTAAACTGATCTTCTGTATATAAAGATAATTGAAAATGAATCTTGATGTGAATGGAAGGGGGAGGGAGAGGGAAAGGGAAGGGTTGCAGGTGGGAGGGAAGTTATGGTGGGGGGGAAGCCATTGTAATCCATAAGCTATACTTTGGAAATTTATATTCATTAAATAAAAGTTAAAAAAATGAGAAAATGCAAAAAAATAAAGTATCATGAATATATATACTACAATGTGGATGCATAGACAAAATAAAATATATTTATAGAAAACCACAGGGGCCAGCCTTGTGGTGTAGCAGGTTAAGCTGCAGTCTGCAACCCCAGCATCCCATATGGGTGACAGTTTGAGTCCCACCTGCTCCACTTCTGATCCAGCTCCCTGCAAATGTGCCTGGGAAAGCAGTGGAGGATGGCTCAAGTCCCTGGGCCCCGCATCCATGTGGGAGACCAGGAAGGGGCTCCTGGCTTCTGGCTTCCACCTGGTCCAGTCCTGACCATTGCGGCCATTTGGGGAGTGAACCAGCAGATGGATGACCTCTTTCTTCTTCTCTCTCTCTCTGTAACTCTGCCTTTCAAATAAATAAAATAATTTTTTATAAAAAGGAAACCATATAATGCCAAAATTGACACAAGAAGAAAATATAATTTTAACAAAAGCTAAGAGCATGGTCCATAAAAACATCAATAAATTAGACTTCAAAATTTTGAAATTTTTTTCTAGACAATCTTATTAAAGGAAATGAAAAGACAGTTCCATAGTGAGATGAAATGTTTACAAATATATCCAATAGATGACTACTATCTATATTATATAAACAACTCTCAAACTTAAAAGCAAAAAAGAACAATCTAATTAGAAAATGAACAAAAGGTGTGAAGAAACAATTCCCTAAGGAGAACATACAGATGGCAAAGAAGGACTTAAAAGGACATTCAACATCATTATCTTTCTTACTTCTGGTTGATATAACAGCATCTCATAGAGTAGATGATTTAAGTGATAAACATTTGTTTCTCACAATTCTGAAAGCTACAAGTCCAAAATCAAAGTTCCAGCAGATCTGGTTTCAGGTGAGGGCCCTCTTCCAGGTTTACAGATGACTATCATTTGTCTTATGTCTCTAACCTCATTTACCAGGGATTCCCTTCTAATCCTAAAATTCTAATACTGTAAAATTAGGGAACAGGACTGGATTTTGGAGGAACACAAACATTTTTTTCCCCATTGAAACTTTTTTTGTTACTTTTTTGCTCCCAAAGAAACCTTTTATTCAATGAATACAAACTTCATGCATTTCATAAGTACAACTTGAGGAATATAGTGATTTTTTCCACCATATCCACCCTCCCACCCACACTCCCACCTACCCATCCTCCTCTCTCTCCCATTCCCAGTTCCATTCTCCTCTAGGATCCATTTTTTTTTTTTTGACAAGTGGAGTTAGACAGTGAGAGAGTGAGAGACAGAGAGACAGAGAGAAAGAGAGAAAGGTCTTCCTTTTTCCATTGGTTCACCCCCCAAGTGGCCGCCACTGCTGGCACGCACTGTTCCGAAGCCAGGAGCCAGGCGCCCCCTCCTGGTCTCCCATGCGGGTGCAGGGCCCAAGGATCTGGGCCATCCTCCACTGCCTTCCCTGGCCACAGCAGAGAGCTGCACTGGAAGAGGAGTAACCAGGACGGAATCCGGCGCCCCAACCGGGACTAGAACCCGGGGTGCCGGATTAGCCTAGTGAGCCGCAGTGCCAGCCCTAGGATCCATTTTGAATTAATTTATACACAGAAGACCAACTCTATATAAGTAAAGAGTTCAATAGTTTGCATATGCACACAAAAAAACCTGTTCCTCAATAGTCCAGACAAGAGCCGTTCAAAGTCATTGCATCTTGAAGTTAATTTCACTTTTTTTGTTTTTTAGAAATTTAATTAACTTTAAGGTAGCACCCAAGAATACTACATCTTTTGTGAACACTTAGACATAATTATAATACGACTCTTGGTCGGAGAACTCAAAAGGCTTCCATAGCCTTGGAAACTCATGACTGGAGCATAGGGAGATTACTGATGCCATAAACAGGAGTGTCAATTTGTAAAGTCAACAACAGGAGTCACTGTGCACTTACTCCTCATGTAGGATCTCTGTCCTTAATGTGCTGTACATTGAGATTTAATGCTATAACGAGTACTCAAACAGTATTTTTCACTTTGTGTTTCTATGTGGGTGCGAACTGTTGAAATCTTTACTTAATGTATACTAAACTGATCTTCTGTATATATAGAAAATTTAAAATGAATCGTGATATGAATGGAAGGGGAGAGAGAGCGGGAAAGGGGAGGGTTGCAGGTGGGAGGGAAGTCATCGGGGGTGGGGGGAAGCCAATGTAGTCCATAAGCTGTACTTTGGAAATCTATATTCATTAAATAAAAGTTAAAAAAATACGACTCTTGGAGGGCAGAGGTCCTGCATGGGAAGTTAGTGCACAGTGACTCCTGTCGTTACTCTTTTTTTTTTTTTTTTTTGACAGGCAGAGTTAGTGAGAGAGAGACAAAGAGAAAGGTCTTCCTTTCCGTTGGTTCACCCCCCAAATGGCCACTAAGGCCGGCATGCTGCGCTGATCCAAAGCCAGGAGCCAGGTGCTTCCTCCTGGTCTCCCATGCGGGTGCAGGGCCCAAGCACTTGGGCCATCCTCCACTGCCTTCCTGGGCCACAGCAGAGAGCTGGACTGCAAGAGGAGAACTGGGACTAGAACCCGGTATGACATCAGGAAACACAAACACTTAATCCATAACACCTCCATCAGGAGACCAGAGGAGAAAAATATATGCCTATGCTCACTGTCTTTCATGATGTGATACCCCGAGCCACCTGGGACTCTGCTAACAAGATGGCCATCACCAGAGGTGACCTCTCCACCATAGATTGTGAGACAAAATTAATTTCTTTTCTATATAACTTACCCAAGTGTATTGTATTGTGCTATTAGCAGCAGGGAATGGAATAAGATCATTATGAACTGAGGGTAGGATTAATTCAGAACTCTGTATTTGAAATTTAAACAACATTTCAGAAAGAACCAGGTAAAAAGCAAGAAGCTTAGCTCGGCCATTAACAAGCAACATAAACTTATAAGACATTCAACTTCTTTCTACTTTCCCCATCTGTAAAAGAAGGTGTAGTTAGATTTCACCAGATAATCCTAGCTTTCCATTCAGCTACGGTATGTATGTATGTAATATCATATAATGTTTTTCTAATTCTAAAATCTGTGATAATGGAGGAACAATTCATTAATGTTTTCCCCCAATTTCCTTATTGTGGTAAAATACACATAACACAATGTCTGTTTTCAAATGTGTAGTTCAATAGTATTGAGAACACCCATATTATTGTGCAACCTTCACTATTATCCATATCCAAAATTGTTTTAATCTTTCAAAACTGAGACTTAATATCTGCTTTTAAAATTTATTTATTTACTTCAAAGGCAGAGTTAAAGATAGGAGATGCACACACACACACACACACACACAGAGAAGGAGAGAGAGAGAGAGTAGAGAGAGATAATTTTCTCCTTGAACAGGTGCCCACGTGAGATGCTGACATTGCAGATAATGGGCTAACCCGCTGTGCCACACATCGGACCCTGGATATCTGCTTCTTGAAATAACTGTCTTTTCTATATTGAAGGGTCTTGACACCTTGTTGAAAATCATTGATCATATATGTAAGGATTTATGTCTGGACTTGCTTATATTCCACTGATATATGTGTGTTTTTAGCTCAGTCCTGAGCTATTTTGATGCTATAACTTTGTAGCAAGTTTTGAAATCAGGAAGTATGAGTCCTTACACTCTGTTTTACTTTTTCAAGATTGTTTTGGCTATTGCTTCTGAGTGTTCTAGTATTTAAAGTCTGTCTCCCAGAAGGGAAGATAAAAATGATGGGGAGGTGGAAGATGTTGGCCTTTTAGCGCCCTTGGAAGAAGTCACGTCAGCCAGAGGGAGGAAATTTGGGAGAGTAGGGTCCTGGTGTAACAGTGACCTAACGCCTCTGTGCTCACCTCTGTGATCAGCAGCAGCAATTCGTGATCAGAACACAGATATCCAATATTTGGACTACGGGATCCTTATTGCCAAGTCTGGCTCCCACCAGCTGCATGTAACCTCCAGTTGGAACATATGCATGGCTTCCTGCACATGAGAATGGTTGGAATTTGTGGGATGAGTGCCCAATACTGAAATTAACATCAGTTTACTGTCCAAGTCTTCCCCTCTAAGTTTCAAGCTTTCAATTGATTCTAAAGTTCCAAGTAGTAACATCACACAGGCTCTGCTAGTGCCAGTTTGTCTAGGTGGAAAGACAGATCCCTATCTGCACAATCTGCACCTTCTTCCCAGAAGTTCTCCTGTTTCATTTTATTTTGCTTTCATACTTAGTTTCTAGAAATCTCTCTTTCACTTGCAAACATGCCTTATCTCTGAGTGCTTCCCTATTCATTGTTCTTTTCTGGATCATTTCATATAGAAATGTTAAGATAACTAGGAAAATATAAATATAATTTGTCCCATCTCTTCTGAGTTATTGGTATTCCATAAGTAAATCATTATAGTAGATAGTCATTCCAATAAAGATAATTATAACCAGGCATATCTTGCTTCACATATCTATTAATTCTCTGGTAAATTCTGATCACAAAATTTTCATTACAAAGTGCAAACTATAAACAAAAAGAAATAAGTTGACTCTCAAGATGTAGAATTTATGATACTGGCAGTGAGGAAAGCAAGTAGAATGACTTAAAATCTGAGGTACAGGTGGCACACTTTATTCTTTACTGTTTGTCTGCCATGTACAGACAATAAAACCTCATTAAATAAAACTCCATTAACTTAGAATCTGCAATAATTTCAACCTGCACATGTGTGCACATGCTCCCATGTACACACACACACAGAGGGTGATAAGCAAATAAGAATAAGTGAGATTAAAAGGCCCCCCACGTTTGCTGAAGCTTTTGTGTACAATGAACATGCTAATCACAATTGATTATCTACTCACTAAAGCTATTATGAAATTCTGTTAAGACTTGAGGCCAAGTTCTCTCTACTTCTCCCCTGAGATAATTAAACTGCTTTTATTTTAACATTTTATTTAATTCAGCTTGGGCTTTCCCTCCAAATAACTGATGAATTAGTCTATCTGGACCAATTTGAATGAATTTGACTATCTGGACATGTGTGCATACACAATCCCATATGGCCAAATGATAAACTCATTTGTCAAGATTTAGCCTGAAAAAATTTTTCTTTTCTTCTCTTCAATAATGTTTCAGAGGATAAACATCTTGTTATGGTACTGTTTTCACAATAGAGGACTGTTTCTATATACAAGGTTTTAAATGCCTTTTATTTATTGCAGGCCATGAATACACACTGTAACATAAGACTCCCTAATGAGAAGTTGGCTACCCTACAGTTTGAGTGTGGTGGGCCAGGGCAGTGCAGTCTGCTGGTCTGTAATAGAAAATCAAACAGGTCATTTCACAGCCATCAAACACATGCAGAGCTGTCTTACTGGTTTATATGCCTCTGTCTTTTAGGATATAAAATCATTTCTTACTTTATAAAAACAGTACTCTCTCTTATATAATCATTTAATTTACACATAAAGGTTACACTTAGTAAAAATATATGATCCAAAATTGCAACAAAATTCCAGAATCATAAACTACCTTTTCTGAATGTGCTTTCTTTCCCCCTCTCTCTCTCGAAAAGCTTCATTGCTTTTAGGACAGGTGATATTACTTCAGAACTCAAGATTTAAAGCATTTCTTCAGCCCATAATAAGAGTAATAAGGCTTTTTATTGTAAAAAGACTGTAAATATATTTAGCAATAATTTCAACATCTCAGAAGTAGTTCAACTTCTACACTGGGAAATATGAGTCTGATGACATTTCCGTGCTATCAAAAATTCCCACTCCTCTTTTCATTGATCCCTGTTCTGGTGGTGATGTTGAGCTGCAATGATTATACGGCAAGATTCTCCAAAGAGAATAATGTAGCAATCCTATAAGTAGAATAGCTAAGCACAAAAGTGAGAGGAATATTAGAAAATAATTTCTCTCCTCCCCAAATTTTGGAAAATGCCTATTTGTGTAGAGAAGGGAGACACAGTATTGACTTGCCAACTGGATTGTAACTGAAACCAGATCTCTGAATGAAAAGTAGGGTGGAAAATCATAGATGATAGTCCCTTCAGGACAATGCAGTGTTCACATGCAGGAATGTTAGCCAAAGATAGCAAGGCCTACAGCAGTTTGCTATTAGACAACTTGGGAGGTGTCCTTGGAGTTGAAAAAAAGGACAATAAAGTTTTCTGGAAAATGACTCAAGAAGTTGAGTTTCTTCTACCCATTCTGGAGGCCGGAGCTGAATACCCAGCTCCTGACTTTGTGGATATTTGAGCAGTGAAACAGCTGATGGGAAATATCTCTCTCTCCCTCTCTCTCTAGTTCTCTCTCTCCTTCTCAAATAAATAAATAAAACTTTAAAAAAGACTTTGATCCATAATTTTGTGTCTTTATGAAGTTAAAATTACTAGGAGGAACTTGTAATCATCCAAATCTATTTTTTGTTGTCATTTCCAGAAGAAATGCTTTCTGATATAGGAAAAATGCAACATGAAACTACTCTCTTAAAACAAACTAGGCCTAAATTGAGTTACTGTTTGTTCATGAAGCATTCTTTAAAATTCTGTTTCATACTTCTGCTTAAAGTTTTGTTTTGTTAAGACACGTTCAACAAGTCTGTGAGCATTTATTGGTTAAGAATAAAGAAAAAATACTGTAGTTTGAAGGGACCTAATTTGGATATCCAGTAGAATCTAAAAATATGATACTTATTTGACACACTTCAGAGAGAATTAAGTAGGTGTTCCTGTATTGAAGAGTTAGCAGGTGTGGAGACAACTTCAGGTGAGCGTAGAATTTATCAGAGCTTTTGCTTTATACAGTTTTGAGATACTGCGGGCAGTATTATGCCTGAACACTTATATTCCTCTAATTGATTCTTCTCGATTCTTCACAAATTTCTTCAGAGCTACCCCTTCTCCCTTGCTCTCAAAGCTGTCATGTGTTAGTTACTTCATCCCTAGATTATAGCAGTGTAATTCCAGCAAGTATTCTGGATTACAGTGTATTTCTTTCTTTGAGAATTAAAGTCTACCTCTATTACAAATGATCTAACTAAAATAACCTTTCTTAAGCTTTATTTTCATCAGACCAATCTCTTACTCAGGTAACCTATTATCATGTAAAGAGGTGACCCAGTTTGACCAGGACAATCCAAATTTCTAGGTGTGTCTTCCTGGAATGATTGTTAAATATTTTTTTCAATTCTAAAAAGCAAATCCAGGTTTGAGTAAGAAATTACATGGTTTTCCTACACATAATTCATTTCTTCCAGATATATCACCCTATATCTCTCAGCCACAATTATGCTGCCTCCTATAAGCTAATGTACTCACTGCACTCCTGTGGGGAGCAACTCGGACTAGACTGTTACTGGAATTAAGACTTATTCTATGCATCTGCTCTCCCACAATATGGCGCTGAGAAGGGAGTAACAACTTCTACGCAGCTGCCTCTCGCCAACTTGAGTGATGACCTCCAGGAGCTGATCCTGCTCTTGATTGGAGGAGAGCAGCGTACTCGGCGTGTGGGTAGCAGAGTTGGGATTGGTGGAAGAGGACTATAAAGGAGGAGAGAGACAACATGCACCAGGAACACCTGAGGAACACCTGAGCAGCCCCTGAGAGAGCCAGCCGGCCATGTGCCGCTCCCCTGCGGAAGTGGGGAAAGTGGCAGGGGGAACCGCCCTTCCACGGAGCTGGAAGGGTCGGTAGCCAACCCGGGAAGAACCAGCAGCAAACCCGGGGAGGGCCGAGCAGACAAAAGAACAACGCAGGGTCCTGTGTCATTCCTCCACGAAGAGGGGGAGCGACATAATGGTGCCGTGACTCGGATATGAAGCCTAGGCAGCGTTTAGTGTCGTTCCTCCACGAAGAGGGGGAGCGACACACTCCTATACAAAATCTGATACTATGTTTCTGTACACTGATCCACATTGTCTGCTTCCATTAAGATCATTCTGTCACATAGAATTCATCCATTAAACAGATTTTTGGTGAGTACCTGTTATGTGTCCAGTACCATTCTGAGTGCTGGAGTTAGAGCAGGAACAGGTCAAAGGTTTCTACTTTCTTAGAGCTCCTATACTAAGGATCTGTTTGGCACCTGGATATGTGGTGAAAATTGTATTTGCTCAAATATGTGCACTTTTGCTCATTGTGTTCTTCTCATTCTCCACCATTTTTAAAAATGATTAAGGATAAGTGAAAATGTGGTCATTCCCATCTCTCTGTTCCCCCTTCCAGTACACAGACAGAATCTGGCAACTGTAGTAATTTGAAAGTGCTGCCTACACCACCAATGGGAGGGTCTCAATGGAGAACTCCAAGCAGCTAGCAGCTGTAGCAGTGGGGAGGGGGCCCTATGGCTTGAAGACTGCCCTATAAAATATAATCTTATAGAGTTCAAAGGAAGCAAAATGAATTCATATGATTGTCACAAACATCATGCTTTTAAACACTATGAACATAATTAAACATCATATCTATCACCTGCTTCTCCCAATACACCTCTCATTCTTAAAACTATCTAGATAATATTACAGGTAATCTTCAACTTACAATGGGGTTACATACTGATAGATCTAATAGAAGTTGAAAACATCATAAATGAAAAATACATTTAATACACAAGAAGGAGGAAACACAAATGAGTGTTTTGAAGATGTGATGGAATGGGGAAATACAAAACAGCCAAAAAACACCAGCAACACTGTATTGATTTTATTTTTCCACTTGTGACTGGTTGGTGGACTGGGAGCTGAGACTTGCTGCCAGAGCCCAGCACTGTGAAAGGGTATCATGTAGGACATTATCACTAGCCTGGGATATAGATTAAGATTTGATATTTGAAGTATGGTTTCTATAGAAAGAGAATTTCCTTTACAACATCTCAAAGTCAAAAAGTCTTTTATTATCTATAGTTTAAACTTAAGACTTCTTGACTTTGATAGGTGATTTACCACACTTAACAGCATGTTTCCCTTTGCTGCTTGACATACTAAGACTCCTCATCGTTCACCAGCTTGTTGCATAGAAACTTACTATGTCCTGATAGTTGTCTTTGCTAAACTTTTGCCAAGCTATCTTTTAGGAGGGTTCCTGATAAAACTGAATAGAACTAGCAACAGCTAAGATAGGGACTGAAGTGTGTGCATCTGGTTCAGATGGCCAGAGGGCCACCTGATGGTTCATCATAAAGGTAAATGTCAAACCTCACATAACATGTCAATGACCATCTTTGAACATGCAATACATGCAGAAGCATGATTTGCTAATGTTCATACTCAAATGATTTTTCCATGCCCCTTTTTCTTCACCTATCATGTCCCATCACCAAGTTTTGCCCAGTTATACCCCACTTAATTTAACTCCATAAACTTCTTTTTAGAAAACTTTTAGTTAATAAATATAAATTTCGAAAGTACAACTATTGGATTATAGTGTTTCCCCCCCCCTTAAACACCCTCCCATCTCATTCTTCATCAAGATTCATTTTCAATTATCTTTATATACAGAAAATCAACTTAGTATATACTAAGTAAAGATTTCAACAGTTTGCACCCACACAGACACACAAAGTATAAAGTACTGTTTGAGTAGTAGTTTTACCATTAATTCACATTGTACAACACATTAAAGACAGAGATCCTACATGGGGAGTAAGTTTACAGTGACTCTTGTTGTTGATTTAACAATTGACACTCTTGTTTATGAGGTCAGTAATCACCCGAGTCTCTTGTCATGAACTGCCAAGGCTATGGAAGCCTCTTGAGTTCACAAACTGTGAAATTATTTAGACAAGGCCATAGTCAAAGTGGAAGTTCTCTCCTCCCTTCAGAGAAAGGTACCTCCTTCTTTGATGACCTGTTCTTTCCACTGGGATCTCACAGAAATCTTTCATGTAGGTCATTTTTTGCCACAGTGTCTTCGCTTTCCATGCCTGAGAAACTCTGAAATCCATAAATTCTTGAATCACTTTTGAATGAGGTAATCGATTTGGATCTTTCCCCCAATAACTTACTTGGCACCTTACAAATCAAGCTTTCTTTCTTAAAATATATGGCTACTGGTGTTTGGGTCCTTCCTTCCTCCCTTCCTCCCTTCCTTCCTTCCTCCCTTCCTCCCTTCCTCCCTTCCTCCCTTCCTCCCTTCCTTTCTTCCTTCCTTCCTTCCCTCCTTCCTTCCTTTTCTTCATTAGGAGTTTTAAGAGGAGTTGAGCCCAGTACATAGCAACAAGTTGAACAATCATAAGTTAGAGACCATTTGTATCTGGCTGAGGAGAAAGTAAGGGACAAAATTAGGAAATCTAGACTTAAATATAAAAAGCAAAATGAAAGTTTTGCAACCTATGGCTTTGTAATTCTGGGGGAGCACTAGGTTAGTAAACGGGTCTGTACTGAGAACAGAAATGCCATAGATATCAATGAAAATTGCCCATTCCTTGGTTTCTTAATTTTTCCTCTTTATGTACATTTTAGTGGGAAAATATTGGGCAAATAAGAGAAACTAGGAATGTAAATTTGGAAGGTAAATGGGATACTCAAGCGAATTTGTAAATTAGTTGTGTCCCATGTTACAATTTGTTACTTCTTTGTTTTTGAAATTAAATTCTTCAAAGATAGAGATTATGACCATTAACATTTCACATCATTCACTCATTCTAATATTTATTGTGTGCCTGCTCTCTCTGCTGGGCATTTGCTAGGTCCCAGAATACAACAGTGAATGAAAATGGCAAAAATTTCTGCCCCCATTATTGGATATAGTGACACTTACAATGTGTTTGTCAGTGAGCAAGTTTTTTTTTTTCCATGTTGCTTCAATATTTAGTATTGTTTACCCAAATACCTGCTGCAATAATAATACACTCTATTCATGACAAGGAGATAGCCAGACTCCAAAAATAGCAACTACTTCTTTCTGGTTTCAAGACAACAAAAATAAGACCCTCCTTAAACTTGGGTATATGTGACATTATGTTTTGATAACATTAATGTGCCTGTGTAACCTTACATTATTTTGCACTTCTTGGGTTAATATAATTTGGAAATATTAAGAATTCCATTTGAAAGTGAGGGTTTCTGAAAAAAATGGATTATTCAAAATGATGCCACAGATGTGGTAGATTAACAACAAAATTTTTTGATTAACCTTCATCATCCTGAACAATATAAGTGTTCAGAATGGTAACTATGGATTATTTTCAAATTGTAAGAGTAAATTGGAAATGTGGCATTCAATTGGAATTGGCTTATGGCAGTAATTGCTTCATATGGTCAGCTAATTATTTTTTAGAGGAATAGAGAAAATACATAGGAGTCATTTCAGAGAATAAAGGCTTAGATTATAAAGCTCTGTACATCTCACCTGCATTTATTTTACACAAGCTGGCCATGTAATATTTTATGTTCTTAAAACTATATATATGAAATACATGAACTTTGTATTAAATAAAAAGAAAAATAGCTAATAAAACATTCTCATTGCTTTTCCTTTTTGCAATTCCCATTATATTTTTAAAGTCACCTTCTTTGGCAGTGTCATCATTTCATTCTTTGTTCAACAAACTCTCTCCCTTGTAACTTTCTCCCTCGTAAATCTTCAGAGGTCCCTAATCCTTTATTATTGTCACATTTAGGTCTGTCTTTCCAGGTCTTCAGCTAAGTGGCAAACTGAAGCCTCTAGGGGCTTGAAAGATACCATAATGAAGGGAAACCTGGTATGAGAGACAGCAGAAATGTTGGGACTGTGCCAAAACAGAGTGCAAATGTCCTTTTAAAAGTGGTCATTTAGCATAGCAGTAGTTTAAGACATGGCTTGGGGACACCCACATGCTATGTGAGTGGAATGCCTGGGGTTGAGTCCCAGCTCCACTGCTGATTGCTTTTTCCTGCTAATGTGCACCCTGGGAAGGAGGGTGCTGCTCAAATAGGGGAGACCCTGCCATCCACATGGGAGAGAAAGGTTAAGTTCCCAGGTACTGGCTTTGATCTGACTAGGTCCAGGTGTTGCAGGCATTTGGGGAGTGAACCAACAAATGGGAGCTATTTCTCTTCCTGTCTCTCCTACCCCCACCTCTGCATTTCAAATAAATATTTAAAAAAGATAAAAGTGGCAGCTACCATGTTTCTGACTGCCATGCAGGTATGCTGACCCAATTTTTTAGGTGTGATTTTATTTTAAACATGTAGATTTGCACGTGAATTATCCCAATCTTTTTTTTAAAAAAAATTATTTATTTATTTGAAAGACAGAGTTACAGAGAGAGGTAGAGACAGAGAGAGAGTTCTTCCATCCGCTGGTTCACTCCCCAGATGGCCGCAACAGCCAGAGCTAGGGTGATCCGAAGCCAAGAGCTAGGAGCCAGAAGCTTCCTCTGGGTCTCCCACGCGGGTGCAGGGGCCCAAGGACTTGAGCCATCCTCCACTGCTTTCCCAGGCCACAGCAAAGTTCCGCATTGGAAGAGGAGCAGCCGGGACTAGAACCGGCACCCATATGGGATGCCGGTGCTTCATGCCAGGGCTTTAACCTGCTGCGCCACAGCGCTGGCCCCGAATTAGCCCAATCTTTAAGTGCTAGTCACTTTTCCACCTTAACTTCACGCTCCACCCCTACCCACCTTAACAAACAGATCTATCTGTTCTATTTCTGTTCTGTTCTCACTCACTAATCATTGTTAAGGTGTTTACCATTACCAGTATAGTAGTGCACCTTCAAAACTGCATTTGTGGGGCCCATGTTTTGGCAAAGAGAGTTAAGCCACCACTTGCAATGGAACGCACTGGTTTGAGTCCCAGCTTCCACTTCCAATCCAGCTTCCTGCTAATGCACACCCCCTGGGAAGGCAGAGGAAGATGTCTCGAGTACTTTGGTCCCTGCCACATGGGAGACCTGGATGGAGTTGGAGACTCCTGGCTCAGCATGGCCCAGCCCCAGCTTTTGTGGTCATTTGAAGAGTGGACCAGTGGATGGAAGATCTCTCTCTTTCTCTTTCTCTTTCTCTTTCTCTTTCTCTTTCTCTTTCTCTTTCTCTTTCTCTTTCTCTTTCTCTTTCTCTTTCCTTCTCTATAAATCTGCTTTTCAAATAAGTAAATAAATCTTTTTTAAAAATGCATTTGCATTTGAACTGCCTTCCTTAGGAAGGAACTGATAGATAATGGTTTCTGACTATTAGGATAAATAGATATTTTGAAGAATGGGGGAACTATGTGTCCTTTCAAACCATAAGACATGTAAGAAGATGGGCCCTGCCAATATGTTAGCTTAGTCCTGCTGCAGGTTAATTTATAGATGTGACCTAAGTTTGATTCAGTTTAAAACACATTTATTGAATGTGTGTTATGTGCCTATCAGAATTTTTTACCTGAACTACCTTTTTGTGGAAGATGCAACATCAATAGAATAATTGCTGGACTAATGCAAGGGGATCCATCACCTGATGCCCTCCATAAGCCAAACTTGGAGACATGAGCTTTTACCTGGGGAGAGAGTTTATTATTTGCATGGCTTACCAATATAGGAGATAGGGGCTACTGTTGCAAACTACCTCTTCCCCCTCCTCAGGGAGAGAGCTTATACAGGCACAGAAGCAGAAGCTGGGGCAGTTCAAAAGAGTGGCTTGGACTTTAGGTCATATTTTTCATATGTCTTTGTTCCTGCTGTGTACTGTGCAGAGGCCATATTCTTTCCATCAGCAGATTTGGCGGGCTTTCCTGTGCTGAGTGAGTAATTGCTTTTTGAAAGAAATCGTAACTTTTCCCTGATAAACAACTTGCAGATGTTTAATGATCATAACAAGGTTGAGGGACTTGTTTTCCTGTTAGTTGCAGGGGAAAGGAAGGGGGCCCTGGAGGAGCAGCTGAGACTTTATTTTGAGGGGTCTTGTATCAAAAATAGTGTATGGCCGGCGCCGCGGCTCACTAGGCTAATCCTCTGCCTTGCGGCGCCGGCACACCGGGTTCTAGTCCCGGTCGGGGCGCCGGATTCTGTCCCGGTTGCCCCTCTTCCAGGCCAGCTCTCTGCTGTGGCCAGGGAGTGCAGTGGAGGATGGCCCAAGTGCTTGGGCCCTGCACCCCATGGGAGACCAGGAGAAACACCTGGCTCCTGCCTCCGGATCAGTACGGTGCACCAGCCGCAGCGCGCCGGCCCTGGAGGCCATTGGAGGGTGAACCAACGGCAAAGGAAGACCTTTCTCTCTGTCTCTCTCTCTCTCTCACTGTCCACTCTGCCTGTCAAAAAAAAAAAAACAAACAAACAAACAAACAATAGTGTATGTTTCAGTCAGCAACGGCTGCCATATTAAAATGTTTTCACACAGGTTTAGTGGCTGAAACTCTAAGATCGAGGTGTCTGAATAGTCAGTTTCTGGTGAGTGAGATGGGGAAACTAAGCAGGAAGACTGGATGAGAATATTTGAGCAGGAATACTTTTTTTCCCAATTTCTACGTAATCCGTCATTGTAATTCCACCCCCTTATTTGTCAGTCCAGTATGCCCAGTTTCCCATAATGTACCTCTGTCTCGCCCAGCACCAGGAAGGAGGACACACTATGCTGGCTGTATGCCAGTTAAGCTCCACATGGAGGGGCCATGAAACTCCCAGAAAGCCTCGTGCACACCTAACTCAACCTCATTTGTGTATTCAATTAGGGCATCACCCCTATCTCACAAAAGGGACCGATAACACGGGAGCAGCCCGTTTTGGTTTTTTGGCTTCTGGACCATGCTTCTGGGTCCTTCTCTGGCCTCCTCCCACTCTTTTTTTTTTTTTTTTTTTTTTTAAGACTCGTTTGTTTATTTGAAAAGCAGAGTTACAGAGAGAGAGAGAGAGAGAGAGAGAGAGAATCTTCCATCTACTGGTTCACTCCTCCCATGGCCCCAACAGCCAGAGCTGGGGTGATCCGAAGCCAGGAGCCATGAGCTGCATCCAAGTCTCCCACATGGGTGCAGGGGCCCAAGGACTTGAGCCATCTTCTGCTGCTTTCCCAGGCGCATTAGCAGGGAGCTGGATTGTAAGTGAAATAAATGGGACTTGAACTGGCACCCATATGTGATGCCGGTGCTTCAGATGGTGGCTTTACCTGCTACACCACAGTGCCGGTCCCCACTCTCTTTCCTAATAGCAACTTTTTGGGCCCACTCATGGTGAGTATCTCTTCATGTGGGGTTGCCCACACTCTCACATGAATGTACACTCACTTTCTTTTAATCTTGCTCTCACTTGTGCATTGTATCTTTGCTTCTGCTTTGAGTTCTTATCTCTCTGGGGGCAAGAACTTGGAATAAAATTTGAGAAACTTGTGCCCATAATCACAAGGACTTTCTTCCTGGCTTGCAGATAGCTTCCATCCTGCTGTATTTGCAAAGTGTGGGGCAGGTGATATACAGTATAGAAGATAGGGATATTTGTTTAAAAATCTCAATTTCCCAATATAATAATAAGCTATTTATAAATGCAGAAGATAATATGTATTAATGAACTATACTCTAATTTATAGTAATATTATCATTTACATTTAAAAGGCCTGTTCACCAAAGAAATTGGGTTCTTTCTCTAGAAGGAAATAATAAATATGCTTGCTTTATTTCTGCTGCTTTTGTATTCTCTCTTTTGTTCTCTCTCTCTTTCTCTCTTTCCCTTCTATTAGTTCTCTTTTTGAATCTATGTTTGTAGGGGAAATTAATCATCACTCCTAATGAAATCTCTTACTGAATTGACAGTCCCTTAATAACCATAGATGCTTCCTGCCTTAAAGTTTCAGATATTATTGACATTTTATTTCCTAATACAGTTTTTAAATCTATAATTGCAGAAAGGTCAAGAAGGAAGTAAAGAAAAACTGAAGCTTTGACACTTCAACCTGCTATAAGAAAATGTGTCAAGAGAATAGTAACTAGCATGTTAGACAAATCCCTTTCTCTCTTAGTTTGCATTCAGTGTGTTTCTAATTGTGTCAGTTAGAAACAATAGGCTCAATTAGGATGTGTGTAATCCAATACTAGGTACTACAAAGTAAACGAGAGCAGGTAAGACAATCTCTGTTCCCAAGCAGTTTGAAGCTATCCGGGGAAAAGAATTCATATGCAGAGAAAGCATATAGAAAGATTAAACTCTAAAGTGGGTGGTGCAGATTATCAAAGCAAGAGGAGTTCTGAAAAGCATATTGTCAACCTAAGTTTCAAGTACATAGAATGGCTAAAAAATCAAGATTGGCTGGCTGTGTCACACGTGCCAAGGATGTCAAGCAATCAGCACTCTCATCTATTGTTGGTGGGAATGTAAAATACTGCAAATACTTCCGAAAAAGTTCCGATAGTTTCATTTTGAAAATGTTATAACTCTATTCTCTTATTATTTGGAAGAAACCAGGACAGAGAGAAATCTTCCATCAGCTGGTTCACTTCCCAAATGCCTGCAGGAGCCTGGGCTGTCCCAGGCCAAAAACCTGAAGCCCAGGACTGAAAAGTGCCTGAGCCATCACCTGCTGCCTCCCAGGGCGGGCATTAGCAGGAAGCTGGATCAGAAGCAGAGTACCTGGGACTTGAACCAGGTACTCCAATGTGTGATGTGCCCAAGGGATGAGTTAATTGCTGCATCACATGCTTACCCCTCTGATAGTTTCTTATGAAATTCAATATAATGGGGGCCGGCGCTGTGGTGCAGGGGGTTAAAGCCCTGGCCTGAAGTGCAGGCATCCCATGTGGGCACTGGTTCTAGTCCCAGCTGCTCCTCTTCCAGTCCAGCTCTCTGCTGTGGTCTGGGATAGCAATGGAGGATAGCCCAAGTCCTTGGGCCCCTGCACCCACGTGGGAAACCCAGAAGAAACTACTGGCTCCTGGCTTCAGATTGGCACAGCTCTGGCTGTTGTGACCATCTGGGTAGTGAACCAGTGGATGGAAGACCTCTCTCTCTCTGTCTCTACCTCTCTCTGTAAATTTGTCTTTCAAATAAATAAAATAAATCTTTAAAAAAATTCAATATAACGGATGGGTCTTTGTTGAGTCTCAGAGGGTGATACCACAAAGTATCAAGCTCTGGTATGCTGAGTATTTTAAACTAAAGAGCATGGATGGCTTCAGAGACAACCTCATGAGCAATGTTCCTCTCTGACCTTCCATCGTTTCTCCACTCACCTCCTGCAACAAAGGATTCACAGAAATCAAAATATTTCTTTCCCAAGGTGAGGCCTACAAACTAGAGCTCCCTCTCCCACAAAGATAACCATAAAACCTAGAAATATTTCTCTAGCCTTCACTCATCTTTCTGTGTAAGCGCTGGCCATAAAGAAATTCCCTTACCCATCTTGTCTAACAGTAGATCAAATGACTCTCATGCCAGAAAGGGTCATGTATCTACTTAGAGAGGTCAACAAGTGTCTGATCAGATAGGTCTTGCTGGTTTTATCACTAGATCCGACCTTTTGCCCAATCACATTTCCGCAGACACATTTCTGTCTATTCTTCATTGGATAGAAATAGACACGTTTCCCAGGCTCTTTGGGTCAAACACGTAAATTTGTTATGGCTTTTTTTTGTTTGTTTGTTTGTTAGTTAACCTGTCTTTTATTTAGGAATGTGGGCCATGATCCTTCTGATGGACAAAGATATCTACCCTTCTACACCTACACCTTGATAGCCATCTACTTAGTCAAATACGCCAGGCATAAAGGCCAAATATTACAGGATTTCATTTATATGAAGTACCTAAAGTAAGAACATTCATAGAGTTTAGAAGTTACCAGGAGCTGGAGGTGAGAGGATGGGGAGTTGTTTAATGGGTTTAGAGCTACTATTTGGGATGATGAAAAATGTTCAGGTAACAGGGTGATTAGCTATACAACATTGTGCTATACTTAATGTCACTGAATTATGCACTTAAAGATGGTTAAGATAGTAAATTACATTAAAAAATCAAATGTTCAAAAACATGGAATAAAAATGATTAGTGTATCACAAAGCAATAAACCTGAAAACCCAGACAAAACCTTAAACATACTGTAGTCATCCAGAAATTCCAATTCTAAGAATTTATCTAAGAGGAATAAGAACATATGTTTTCTAAAACATTTGTACAAAGAAAGTAGCTTGCTATACTAACCCAAACCCTGAAATAGCTCAAGGTATTCATTGACAGGAAAATATAAAAACTGTGCTATGGAAATACAATGTAATGTTTTTCAGCAATCACAAGAATCTATACACATAGATGGGTTAATCTTAAATGCATTATACTGAATGAAGCAAGACTTACGCAAAAGCCTATCTATTGTATGACTCCACCTGCATAAAATTCTAAAAGAACAAACTAATTTATGGTGGAACTCATCAGTTGATTGGTAAGGGGCGCAACGGACCTTTCTCAAATAATGGTAGTACTTTATATTTTGATAGGACTTCAAGTCACATAGGCATATGCATTTGTTGAAATTCATTAAATGATGGTGATTTTTTATATTTCATTGCATGTAAAGGTTACTTAACAAAAAGAGCTGAAAACAAATATTGTACTCTAGTTAATTACATTCATGTTGAAATCTTGGGGGTGAAGTAAACTGAAGTCTGAAATTTACCTTGAGATATATCAAAAGATAAGATGGATTAATGGATGGATTGCAGGATGGACTGATGGATAGATGTAATAAACAAATAGAGCAAAGTGGTACTTGACTGTGGAATTCTGGTGGTGAAACATGAGTATTCACTTTCAGTTTTCAGAGATGTTGAAAAATATTGTTCAGGGTGTGTCTGAAAATTGAAGTGGGCCTCAAATCCAAGAAGAAAAGTCTTACATGGGAGTCATGGTAAACAAAGACTCATTGAATAGAATAGAAAGGGATGGAATGGTCATGACATCAAATGACTGGAGCAGAGGCTGTGTATAAGTGAGACATAAGTTTGGGTGTAAATCATGGGTATAATAAATGTATAACACATTTATACTGATCTTCTGTATATAAAGAGAATTGAAAATGAATCTTGATGTGAATGGAAGGGGGGAGGGAGAGTGAAAGGGGAGGGTTGCGGGTGGGAGGGAAGTTATGGGGTTGGAAAGCTATTGTAATCCATAAGCTGTACTTTGGAAATTTATATTCATTAAATAAAAGTTAAAAAATACATTTATAATACATTTATAAATATTTATAAATAAATAAATGTATAATAAATTTAAAAAATTAACATAAGGAACTATGAACATGTTTGGGGGAGTTAGTGAAGTCTTCATAGGGAAATAGTTTGCTAGGTGTGGTGTCTTGGGAAGACTGGATAGCCAGCAATTTTCTCTACAGGTTGCATCAGAGGCCTGATTTGGCCACATAGCCATTGCCACAATAAACACATGAAGTGATGAAGGTGTGTGGAAGATTGAATCAGCGGGAATGCTATTTACGTTTAAGCTATGAATTTATGGTTACTATAGCCATTGCTGTATATATCTTGAATTGGTTTTAAGAATTTTGGCAAGGGCTACATTTTTCTTTTGAAATAGATTTATATATACATGCATCATTTACTATAAACTTCTATGGGTTGATAGCAGGTGATGTAACTGGTTAATATGTTCTTGACTAAAATGAATGGGAAACATGATCTGTTAGCTCATTACTCTAGTTGTACTTACCAGAACTCTGTTTCAAAGTGGTATGAAGCAATGAAGAGTAGGAACTATATACCTGAAGGATTATTATAATAAAAGAGGATCAAGAAGAGCTTAGTAATAGTGCAGAGCTGTTAGGACTTAAGGTCGGATGTACTGAGATGTGTTTCAGTAAGCTAGCTACTGGAATACTGCATGTTGTAGGCCACCAAATGAAAAGGAACAAGTGGACTGTGAAATGACTTTAGCACATAAAAAAGGCTTGTAAAGAGGCCATAGTGGAAGTAGTAATAAGAGATTTTAACTATCCAGGGATAGATTGGCAGTATTAAGTACAAGAGACAAGACTGGAGGGTTTTTATGGCTTTGGAACATGATTACTTTTTTACTCAATCTGTATGTCACTGACTAAATGTGCATGATGTTAAATAACATATGGTTGAATAACTACAAAGTGCATTGAAGGATGTTGTGTTTTAGTGGTAACACTTACAGTGGTGAAGAGGGAAGGACAATAACACTTGACTTATTTACAAAAAAAAAAAAAAAATCCTGAGTAGAAGAGTTTAGATAGTCATGGTTAGAAAGGTCAGATGCAGGACAAATGAACAGCTTTGGATATATCTAGCATTAAGAAAAATAAGAGTTTTTATAGATAAAAAATTAGAGAAAGGAACATATTGAAACATACAAAATTAATGAGAAAGGGTATTATGGCAACTTTGAGTAAGAAAGAAACTATGATTAAAATAAATTTGCAATGTTTTCAAGGAAAAGAAACTCAGAGGGACAAATGATAACAGACTACCACATTACCTGATTCCTTGATTTCATACGTTTATTGAAAGGAATTGGGGTATGCTTGGGTATGGGCAGGGATGTTGCTTCACTAAATGACAAAGGAAAGAAGAATGATCAGATCTGGAGGGAAGGGGGAGAGAAAGGGCAAACCTCTTCCGGGCCTCACTGGCTGGGAGCTAGGATTCAGTCAGTGACAAGAGGACCAGTGTTCCCCAGCCTCTGGGTAGTTGGGCCTAACGAAGAGATCCATTCATCAAGTCGCAAACACAACAAAACGAATGTAAGAAAGGAACTCTTAACAAGGTCAAGACTCAGAAGACAGAGGCTGTCCAGCTATGCCTTAGAGATTTATACTTTCTGGAAAACAGTAAATTTCTTGGCAACTCACGAATTCCACATATATGTTAGGAAGGCTCTAAGGATATTGGACTTGCTCAGAAACAGGTGCAATCTATCTAAAACAACTAGGCCACTTATGGAAGGCTGAGAGAAAGAGAAGTGAGAGAAAAATTCTCAAAGCAAATGAATGCCATTGTTGGCAAGAAAATCTCCCCTCTCATCTGCAGTTCTGGCTGAGTAAGTACTATTAATTTCTGGATACATGTGATTTCACCTGTCAAAGAAACTAAATTAGAAACCTCAGAGTCCAGCTTTGCCTCACCAGTAGCATGTAGGTTTCAGGCATTCTTGGGAAGTCCCTAGATTCAGAAACTGATGGATGAATTACAAATAAAACAAAATAAAGAAGTTCAAAGTTTGTAACACATTCAAAATATACCTCTTTGGATCTAGAGACAACCTAAAGTTTGTTTTTGTTATTAAAAATTGTTCTGTTTTTAAAAATAAAACATGACATAAAGAGAAGGCAATAGAACATGCAACACATTCGCAGATGAAAGATGTGTGAAGTGTCAAAATAAGAATAGAGAATCCAACAAGCCCATACAGAAACACAGAATAAGTAAGTTGATATAGTTCACTCATTTTGTTTTTCATAGAAGGAATAATTTAGAAAAAAATTATATGTGAGAAACATGCTACTGTCAGTACCAATAGTAGCTACTAATTAAATTTTGCATTATTTCCCATCATCTGAATAATGTACTATATTTGACAAATGCTGTATCTGATAATTCATGCAGAATAATTGTTCAGATAATGTGGTAATGGAAAGAGTTACTTTTCATCTACAAATGCTTTACTAGCATACTACCACACTTTTCAGTGAAGGAGATCCAAGCCATCTGGGGTATATTACTTGGAATATTGTTTCTTTATTACAGCTACATCAGTCATCATCCTACTCTTAATAGGAACAAGAATCTATTTTCTTAACTTCTAGTACACTACCCTGTTCAATAATATTTTTTGGTTTTATTTAAGGAAACCAGTTGGGAACTTATACGATCTTTATAACCACAGTAAAATTCATTTAATCAAGAAAAATATTGCTTAAAATTAGCCTTAGCTATAAAGTTAACCTGGAATTGAGAGCAGAATAGGGTTGGCACTGAGAGCTGAAACACATGAAGCTAAATCTGTTCCTACACAGAACAAACTTTCATAAAAAATTTTTCCTTTATCATTATTGCTTAAAAATCTTTAATAACCACAACTATGAAAGTATAACAGGTAAAGAATTTGGAGAAAACTCATAAAAGACTGGTAATAGACAGTAACAGATTTTCTGAGATGTATGAGAATCAAATGTGGTTTCTAGCTTCAGAGTTTCCAGATCCTAGTATTTTGTTTAAATAGCCAGTAATTACCTTGGACTGATGACTTTCAACATCCTGGAAAACATTCTGTAGAGTCTAGAAGTAGAGCATAGTCTTGGCCAACCCAGTGTCCAGGGACAAGTGTTTGTGACTAGTTCTACATGTTCCCTGAAGCAGGTGTACACTCATATTTTGTAGATTAATAATGGCTCTCTTTCTAACATTCATAATTCTATAGGACTCAAAGCAAAAGTAAACCATAGTTTTAAATACAGGCATGCCAAGCATGAGATATTAAAAAACAAAAATCCTAACTCTCGTGCCAATAAGTTTATGACTTGAGGCACAAGTTTGATTATCCTTAATATACATAATAACAAGTGTTATTATTGGCCATAAAATTGTAGTGGTAATTGAAACTGCTGAGTTTTGAAAAGAATTATTTGCTTCAGTGTTCAGGAAAGAAGGTAACAATCACAGATATTTAGATCTATATTTCCCAAGGGAAGATGGGAGTCAACAAATGTGATGTTGCAGTGATAGATAAGGGAAGTTTCTTCTTCTGAACAGATAATTAGAACATCTAGCTATAAAACAGATTTGGGGCCAAAAAAGGCCCAGCTCATAGAAGCCCACATGTTGAAATAGAAGAGAGGACTTGGAAAATTATGACACTTGGCTAGAACAAGTTCAGTGAGTACCAGCAATATAATTTTGTGATAGGAATGAACATTTTTATGCAGTCTCATTCTCCTCCTCCCCCTGGTTCTCCTCATGGAGCGAGGAGTGCCTCCTCTGAGTGGTGAAAGTTGTAGAAATTCCTGGCTTCTTGATTCTATTTCTGGGGAAAGGCCAGTTAGGTTCAGGGGGCTGGAGTTAGAAGGCCCAGTTGTGTACAAATGGAAGCCAGTCAGATTGACCAACATTACAGGTGATAATTTCATCTCTTGCTGACTCTTCTGCACAACTCTCAATTAGTTCAAAATCCATAGCAAGAAAATATTTGGTATTGTGACTTCAGAGATCTTAAAAATCTAAGTGTTTAGGTGTCAGGGGCCCCAGAAAGTCTTCCAGGTTTTGTCCCTTGGAAAGGGACATCATCATCATTTCCCCATCATCCCATGGCTACACCATTCCCAGAAGGAAGTACAGTGAGGTGCTCAGAGCTAGTGCTGCAGTGTCTCACTGGCTAAGTCTGAACGCTGTCTTCACCTTTTTAGCCTTGGGTAAGACACTGAACTACCATAGGCCTCAATGTCCTCATCTGCAGAATAGACAGTTTAAATAATACTGCCAAATAATCACCCAATAAATATAAGCAATTTTATAGCCATTAAATTATTTGTAATACACTGTATATAAAATGTTATATCATATGTTTAGGGAATAGACCAAGTATTTTTAAAGTGATTGTTTCATTACTTCTAATAGATGTCAAAGTACTACTAGTAGAGATGTGATGTTATATAATTCATATCTGACAGATCTGCTACAAGTTATGTCATTCATCTCATCTCCTTACAAATATGTTCTCTTTCTATTGTTGCTATCGCAACTTATCCTCAAACTAAGTGGCTTGAAATAACACAATTTTATCTAAGTCCTATATATGAAATGAGATTATTAGGCTGTTATGGAAGAATTAGCAGGATTGTGTCTCTTTCTGAAAGATCCAGGGGAGAATTGATTTCCTTGCCTTTTCCAGTTTCTAAATCCTGCTTGCATTCTTTGGCTTATACTCCCTGTCCTCACTGTCAAAGTAACATCTCTGACTTCTCCTCTGCCTCACTCTTCCACTTCAAGAGCCCTGAGATTTATTAGACCCACTTGGTTGATTGCGAATAATCTTCCTATCTTAAGGTCCTTAACTTGATCACATCTGCCATGCCCACTTTTCCATGTAACCTAATATAATCACAGATTCAGGAAATTAATACAGGGACATCTTTGGAGAACCATTTTTCTGCTGACCACAATAGGTAAGGAAACTGAGCTCTAGAAGCTAAATGCCACTCTTTTTTTTTAAAAAAGAAATTTATTTATTTATTTGAAAGTCAGAGTTACACAGAGAGAGGAGAGGCAGAGAGAGAGAGACAGAGAGAGAGAGAAAGAGAAGTCTTCCATCCACTAGTTCACTCCCCAATTGGCTGCAACGGCTGGAGCTGCGCCGATCCATGGCCAGGAGCCAGGTGCTTCTTCCCAGTCCCCCCATGTGGGTGCAGGGGCCTAATGACTTGGACCGTCTTCTACTGCTTTCCCAGGACAGAGCAGAGAGCTGGATTGGAAGTAGAGCAGCCAAGTCTCAAACCAACACCCATAAGGGATGCCCATTGTGCCACAGCACCAGCACCTAAATGGCATTCTAATGTTCACAAACTTAGTGCATGATTGAACACAAAATCCATATTGCTTACTTTCTAGGTCTCTTTTTTCCAGCATGCTTAACTGGAAAATAATCTCATATTTGACTGTTTAATAACATCAGAACCATAGTCAACACAGGACTTACGCTGCTGTATACTGTTTTGACCCTTTCTTAGGGTTAATGAAAAGAACTTAGGATGTTAGGATGGGTGTGTGTTTTAGATGCCAAGAGGATTAACTAGACCCATTCTACTAGTTCAAGAACAAAAGGTCATAGATAGAGAAGTGGTTACAACATTAAATCTAAGTTTGTCCCAGGTTATTAGAATATGCAAATCCAGTAATTGAAGAAACAAGGTTATCAAACATAGAAGGTTAAGGGAGCAGATTGAAATGAGGTATAATGTCAACAAATTCATACTTCCTGTGTTTAGAGGAGTGCCAGTTGTTCTTTGGAATGCTTGTTTTTTCCAGAACTATTCCTGTTTTCATGCAATTGGAAGAAAATTATATAAAGAATTCCAACAAAATACAGAGCTAGGCCGGTGCCGCGCCTCAATAGGCTAATCCTCCGCCTTGCAGCGCCGGCACACCGGGTTCTTGTCCTGGTCGGGGCACCGGATTCTGTCCCGGTTGCCCCTCTCCCAGGCCAGCTCTCTGCTGTGGCCAGGGAGTGCAGTGGAGGATGGCCCAAGTCCTTGGGCCCTGCACCCCATGGGAGATCAGGAGAAGCACCTGGCTCATGCCTTCGGATCAGTGCGGTGCATCGGGCCACAGCGCGCCAGCCGTGGCAGCCATTGGAGGGTGAACCAACAGCAAAAAGGAAGACCTTTCTCTCTGTCTCTCTCTCTCACTGTCCACTCTGCCTGTAAAAAAAAAAAAATACAGAGCTTGTTCTCCATTCTTGTAGAGTTTCAGTCTAACAGCCAAAAACAAAGGAAAAAAGAATAATTAGGGAAAAATTGAATGGAATTTCTGTGTAGTAATAATTGTAAGTAAAACTGGTTGAGAGAAAGAGGAAGGGATCGCTGGGCTAGAGTGGGCAGAGAAAGTTTCATGGTCGAGGTAGTATTAAATATGGCCTTGCATATGGTAATGCCAACTTCAAGCATATTCACATCCTTTCACCTAGTAAGTCTGCTAATAAGAATCAAGCCAAGGTAATTAAAAATGCAGTGAAATACATCTTAGTGCACCTTTTAATGATGAAAAATCCTCAGTGACTCCCTAATAGAGAAATGGTTGAATAACTTACGGATAGAGGAATACACAGAAATAGTATGTGGCTACTGAATTCATGTTTTTTGAAGAATTACTCATGATTGGAAAATGATTGTTATATTGTCAAGCCAATAAAGAGGATAATAAAAATTATTTATACTGCATTCATAAAAGATTTACCATTTCAACAGAAAATCTTCTTTGAAAGTCAATAAAGGTAATTATTTTTCTAGTCGACAGACACTTGCTTCACACACCAGAAATGTTAGGGCAGAGGTTGTTTTCCCTCGTGAGAAAGCCTATTCAGCAGCTGCTGGCTGTTCCAGCGCCCCCATCTTGTCCCTAGAATTCCAAATCAAAGAGATTCTATAGGATTATATTTCAGGAAAGAGTCTTGTCACCACCCACCCTGTGATATAATAGGCTCAGCTCATCTAGGATACTATGTATTAAGGCAGGGAAAATATCAAACAAGCAAAAATATACCTGACTCTACAGTGAGTGACGGGAATGAGATTTTGTAGGAGCAGCAAGTCTTGCTTGCACGGCCAAGGGAAACATGATGTTGGAAGAGGGGAGTTTTCAAGAGGATAGAGACAGGTAGGGCAACAGGGGACCGAATGCTTGATGTGGATGAGACAGCATGATCAATATGGTGTTTGAACCATTTTTGAAATCAGAGTGAAAGTACTGATCAGATAGATACTGATCAGATAGTTCCCAAAGGTGCCAGCTCAGATACATGTAAAAGCTCAATAAGACCAAACAATTTCATCCCTAGAGGTCTACCCAAGGAAAAAAAAGTCTTTACAAAAACCTGGTTGCCAATGTTCATAGTGGCATTATTTAAAATATTTGAAACATAGGAAGATTCTCATCAACTTATAAATAAACAAAATTCAGTATATCCAAAATGGAATATTATTAAGCCATCAAAGGAAATAATAATCCATGCTACAAAATGGTTAAACCTTAAAAGCATTATGGTAATTAAGAAAAACCAGATGCAAAAGGCCACATATTATATGATTCCATTTATATTAAATACTGACAGAACATGTTTACTTAATACCGAGGGTGATAGGGTGGCGATGGGATAGCATTAGGGATGGGGAATGATTACTTGTTGGTTTGGAGTTTCCATTTGAGGTGATGAAATGTGCTAAAATTAGAGCATGACAATGGTTGCAGAATTCTGCAAACTTACTAAAAGTCATTGGAGTGTACACATAAAATGAGTAAATTATTTGGTATAGCAATTATAACTTTACAAAGCTATAAAAATCAAAAGCAGCTTATTAAGACCTCTGCCTGGGCCTGCATGATAAGCCCATGGCTGCATGCCCACCCAGACTTCAGGAAAAAAAAAAGAATCCTGATACTGGGTTTTGATGCCTAGTCAAACAGATAAGCCTCTTAGTTCTGGAAGGCCTCAGACTATGAGGATCCCCTTGGAGTGGACTTACTCCATCCAACACATGTTTTCTATGCAACAGAAGCCATTATATTGGATGAATGGTATGGAGAGAGATTGGCTCTGCTCCATTTGTGTCATCATATAGCTGGGCCAGAATACCTGTACAAGGTGACCTACACCCAACTCAGAAGGCAATAAGAAGGAGAGAAGATGTGATGACTTAAGGCCTGGCTATCCACAAAAAGCTTGTGGGTTGCTTAGAGAGCCATCTCAAGCCTGCTGCTGTTACCATGGCTCTCTGTGAAGTTGGCTCTGGCAAAATGTCCTTAATGCACAGGCCTCTGTGTGAGTGGTGATTGACAGGAGACAATGCTGTGCTAGAGTTTGTGCCTACTGTCTCGAAATAGGGAGTTGATCACAATCTTCCCTTGTCTATGTTCAGTCACATCATGGCAATTGCTTAAAATCAACCATGGTGGGCATATTTACACCATGGAAATTGGAAATGGGTACAAATCATTTTGTTTTTAGAGAATTCACTTGTTAAACATTGAACAACTGATAGAGGCCCAGTCTGCATTCATGTATGTGTTTACACATTAACAATATGTCATTTGCTCCTGTATTTGAGGGTGGGGCTCTCTCCAGCTTTCTGACTGTTGATTTGACCTCTAAAAACTTACAGAAGTGGGTGTAGGAGGACTGTAGGCTTATGGCATCTTTAAGGTTCTGACTCTGAGTGTTAAGGAACATGGTATTGACTAGCAGCCTGCCCTATGAGATAAGAAAGATGTGCTAGATACAGTGCAGGATTTTCAACATCTGAAACAGCTTGGTGTGAAACCCCTGGAGCATCTCACCCTGTATGTACCTAATGTTCCTCAGCCAAAGCACATGGAGACAGACTGGTTCAATGTTCCAAATTTCACAAAGGCTTTTGATGGTCCCTGTGCAGAAACTCAGCTACAGTTTCGTGAAGAGACATGAGGGAACGTCAATAATAAGTGGCTATAAATGTACAAGGGGTATTCTTTGATAATATGGAACACAAAAACTGAGTCTGCATTGTAGAAATGCTGATGGGAGTAAAACAAGAGCACACTGAATTGGAAGGTGCTGACGTTATGAAATCAAGGTCAAAAGCAAGGGAAGAATCTTCTTTTGATAGGTGGACAGAATCATTAGCAACCAAAGTATTGAGAACCATGGAACAATAGGTAACAACTTATCCAAAGATTTTAATCATTAGTAGCACCATGATACAAAATTGGGGGGACAGTGCTGTGGCACTGTGGGTTAAGCTGCTGCCTGTGACACAGACATTCCATATGATTCCCAGCTTCTCTGCTTACAATCCAGCTTCCTGCTAATGCGCCTAGGAAGGCAGCTGATGATGGCTCAAGTACTTGGAACCCTGTCACTCATGTGGGGGATACAAATGATGCCTGACTTTGGCCTGGCCCAGCCCTAGCTGTTGCGGCCATTGGGGAGTGAACAAATAAATGGAAGATATCTCTCTTTCTCTCTCCATTTCAAATAAATAAATATTTTGTTAAAAAAGGCAAAATTTTAGTAAATTTTGTTAGATGATATAATTGGCTTTTTTTTTAAAGCAATTCATGAATTAGGTAACATCTCATCTAAAACTAGAGAAGTGTTATTTTGAGCATGGCAAAACCATTTTTATACAGTAGCTTGAGCAGGAACAAGGAAATAACATAATACAGAAAAAACAGATTGGATAACATCAGGATACTTTAAGCTTCTTTCCTTGTAAGTGTTAAAGCAGGGGAGACTTCCTTATCATATGAGCCAAAACTGGCCTGTTTGGGATTTAACTATTTTCTCTCCTGATTTCTGGGAAATCAGCTAAAAAACCTTAATTTTGGTTTGGTGACATGGAACTTTAGCATGAGTGAATTCATTTTGGTTTGGGGGGGCAGCGCAGGAGTTCAGTCCTGATCAATGGCTTCCTATAATTTTTTAAAATTGTTTTATCTCTTCCTCTAGGTTTAGTGGGCTTGCTGATGATTGTCACTTTCTTCTCTAGTTTTTTCTATATTTTACAAAATTTATAAAATTAATACAGAAAGTATTGATTTTATAATCAAGTTAATGTTATCTAAAAATGGGGTGCCTTTGGGGGGAGAAGGCGGAGCTGGCAGATATTTAGCCTATCAGTTAAGATGTTGGTTAAGATGCTGTTATCCCACATTGGAGTGCTTGGGTTTGAAAGCCAGCTCTGGGTCTTGACTTCAGCTTCATGCTCCTCCTCCTTCCTCTAGACCCTGGGAGGCAGTGGTGATGGCTTGAGTAGCTGGATTCCTGCCACCCATGTGGGAGACCTGTATTGATTTCCTGTTTCCTGACTCTGATCTCAGACCAGCCCCAGCCATTACAGGAATTTAGAAAATGAACCAGCAGAAGGGAACATTCTCTCTCTCTCTCTCTCTCTCTCTCTGCTTCTCAAAAATAAAAATAAAAGTAGTTTTAAAAATGGAATTAAAAATTGAAGTCAGAAAAGAGGATATGACAAATCAAGAGAATAATGGAAAGTAAACAAGGTTCAGGAGTGACTCCAAAGTCTAACATATACATTAGAATTTGACAGGAATAGGGAAGTAGCATATATTCTTCAGCACAGTAGGGAAAAATTGTGCTTCAGTGGAAAAATATGCATTGTTTAGGGCATGCCATTCTAGTTCATCTGGTTTTAACTTTTGCTTAATTTTGAGCCATTTTAGAATTCTGCAAATTATAAGGAACTGGTGGTAATAAAGAGAATGGTTCTTCCCTATTGATATAGAAATGAGTTCTATCCAGAGGATCCCCAAAAAGACACTTTGCCTCTATTTGCAAGTTCATTTCAACATTTAAGATCTATAAATGTGTCTTATTGTTTGAACCTATTGTAAAAGCTGTCCGAGTCCCTCATTGATGACTTGCAATCATTATGACATGAACATTTTATAAATGTGTAAGGGTCATGATTTTACTTTTTCATTTCTGAAGATTGTCTTTTAATGGTAGGCAAGTGTAAGAATGACAGTAACATTTTTAATGCAGATGTAATATACTGGCCAGCTTCCCCAATGTGTGCTGCTTGATGACCCAAATGGAAGGCACACTGCACACTGAAAGACAAAGCAGGAAGATGATACAATTATGTAACAGTTTCTAAGATAACAGCAATGTGAATTTGGGTAAGAAAAATAGCAAGCTGCTTTCATCAGCAGTCTGGTGCTGTGACCTTTGTGCTATTGCATTGAGAAATGTTTTTCCTTTTTTATTTTATCATTGCTAAACTAAGATAGAAACTAGATCTCTTGTTTGACAATAATCTCATTTTTCTTGCTTGTTTGGGATCTTCTGTATTCTACTATGATAATTTCTAAAAGTTAATAAATAAGCTCTCAGTTATCTGTGCTGACCTAGGGAAGTATTAGCATGCAAAGGCATTGCTAAGCAGCCCATGACTTTCTCTCCGACCACCAAAATATTTGAGAGGGGATCCAGGCTGCAGGCACCAGTAAGCTTCCAGATGTCTGTCCATGGACCATTAGTTTATTTGGGATACTTTGAAGACAGTCAGACACTCAGAGCACCATTCTGTAGATTCTGATTCTGGGGGCTAAAGATTTAGTAATATAAACAAGCTTCCAAGTGATTCTCCCTCCAAGCCCAGTTTAGGAATAGTGCCCATGATACAATGAATTGAAATGGATCTTTCTTTGATAAGTGCCTCTAAACAGATCTCATTAAAATGCTTTCTGTTGTGGCATAGCAAGCAAAGCTGCCACTGTGACACCAGCATCCCATAAGGGCACTGGTTCCAGTTCTAGCTGCTCCACTTCCAATCCAGCTCCCTACTTATGGCCTGGGAAAAGCAGCAGAAGATGTCCCAAGTGCTTGGGCCCCTGCCACCATGTGGGAGACCTGGAAGAAGCTCCTGGCTCCTGGCTTCAGGCTTGCCTAACCCTGGCCATTGTGGCTACTTGGGGAGTGAACCAGTGGAAGGAAGATCTCTCTCTCTCTCTCTCTCTCTCTCCCTCCCCGTGTGTGTGTGTGTGTGTGTGTATGTGTCCCTCTTGCTGTGTAACTCTTTCAAATAAATATGTAAATCTTTAAAAAAAAAGAAAGATAAAAGACTTTCTGTTGTCTCAGCCTGTGACATGATAATGCTAGACAGGTAAGCACTTGTTATTCAAATTTGTTCATAAAAAGGAAAGAGAGAAGGGATTTGTACGTTGGCTATTAAGGTAAAACTAGTCAGAGAGCTAGAGGAAGGCTTAGGAAAAGAAAATTCTGTGTCCTCTACCTTTCACCTCCCCAGTCGACTTGCTCATTCGGTAATTGGCTGGGAGAAAGCAAGGGTTAAGCTTTTAGCAGAGAAAGCAAAGAAATGTGGGTTCTGTGAAGCACAGAAGGGAGGCCTATAAAGCAACAGGGAAAGCCCATGCAGCGAGTGAGGTGGGTGGGAAGGGGAGCATGACATCAGCTAAGGGATGAGTGGGAGGTGGCTCCCAGGGAACAGGTGAAATCAAGATCTTTAGTTATACACTGTAGGAGATGAGAAATGTTGAAGCAAAGCAGTCGTTCATATCTCTCACAAAATCATTTCTTGGGAGGCGATTCAGAGCATACTGCTTTGAGTTACCTCATCTTGAAATGTATTTTGTGTGTGAGGGCTTGGTTCTGTTTTCTTGCTTTAAATGACTAAATTACAATCTGCTCTCTAGTATGGTTCTTTTCCTTTGGTCTTTGAAATATGTCACTGGAAGCCTTGTGGACTCTGAGCCAGTCTGGGCTCAAAGAGCTTGCAACTTCACGGAGGTTTTACCTGTCAAAACCATAACAACACATGATACTTCTTTCCAGTCAGATGTGGTTCTGTGTAAATTTATATACTATAGAGTGAAAAATACACATCCTGTCAGAATCACTGACCTCACCAAGGAAAGATGACCACAGCATGCAAGTGCAAGACCAACTACTAGCTGGAGGCTTGGAAAACAAGTCAAAGAATAACCATACTGAAAATGTAAACCTTGTCAGAAACACTGAACTGTCTGGTAAACACTTGAACCAGGAAAGTGACAGTCTGCAGTCCTACCCATCAGAGGTCATCAGCAGACTGCATTAATAAGAGGAAAAGGATATGAGCTTTGGCATTTCATTGTTAGATGTTTACGATGAATACAGCAGTCCTTTAAACACACACACACACACACACATTTATTTTTTTCTCACAATAGATGAATAGAAATATAAATTCTTTTTTACTTTTTTGAATGCTTGTAAATTCCTTCAAAACCTGTAGACCTGGTCCCTTCTGGGTCTCCAGGTTTCTAACATTCTCTGAAGATTTAGGTTGACTGCTCTGGATACCAAAAAGCACAAGACAAAGAAAAAAAAGATTTTCCAGGTAGCTTCTCTCATGTCAGAGATATCCCAGATCCTAGGCACTCTAAGTGAATCTATTGACATTATGGAACATGGTAGATTTAATGTGAAACAACATGATACAGACAGACCACAGAACTAAAATGTTAGCAAGGCCAGCGCTCTTCCCAGGTGCCTGAGTAACTCTGTGATATTGTTGATGAGATCATTAACACTAATGACTGAAATTTATGAAGCCCCTGGTGTGTGTAGGTAGTATTGTTGCGAGTGCTTTTCATGCATTGTCTTATTTAATGCATACAACACAGCCATAAAGTGGGAACTATTATTATAATCCTTATTTTGGAAGTAGATCAAATGAGGCACACAGTAGTATATGTTTCATTTACTTCTTTACAATAGAAGAAAGGGTGGTATACCAGTTCTATGTACCAGAGTTCTGAGCTATAAAAGCTGAGCCCTTTCTGAGTTGCTATAATATTTTTTAATACAACATATGAATCCAATAACACATTTCCTGCCTTCTACTAAATTTACCCTAGGAAAATATCACCAGCTGAAATTTATTACTTGACTTGGAATTTTTCAATTCTATTTACACCCTCTATAGAAATTATATGGTTGCTTATGCAGTCTTTGAGGTGTGCCTCTAAAGTAATGAAACTGATTTTCATTTGTGGTCTATGAAAACTTCTCTTTTCACTTAATAGTCATACCTGTAAGGCAGAAGCATGAAATGATTATTCACATGGTAAAAGTAAACATTGAGAAAGAGACAAGGCCTTTTTAATTTTCAGCACAATGGCTCTCTATGGCTCCTATACCAACAAATTAACTAATACCACAGACAGTTGCTTCTCTGCTGGGGCCTAAAACCTTACGGCCTCAGGGTCATCTCTCGGAGGAGAGTCCTCCCGTAAGTAAACTGGTGTTTCTGAGTGTTGCCTGTTATTAGAATCACCGCAGTGCTGTTGAATAGAACATTCCAGGATGATGGAAACATTTTCTAACCTGTGCCATCCAATATGGTAGCCATGAGCTGCATGTGTCTGGCTGTTGAGTACTGGACATATGACTAGTGCCACAGAGGAGCTGAGATTCATTTTAAATAATTTGTGTTGAAATAGCCACTAGTAGCTAGTGATTGCTAGATTAGTGCAAATATTTGTTAAAAATACACATCCCTGGGCCCTATACTGACCTCTAGAATCAGAATAAGTATTGAAGTGTCATTCGGATCTGTACTAGGAACGTTATATTAGTCACTGCTAGCTGAACACCCCATTTATTTAGACTCCTTCAAATCACCGCTATTCTTCAAGCCCATAATTCTAGGCTACTTCTATTTCCAAACATAACACTACACATGAGATATATTCTTAGCATTTTCTTTAATTCTAGAAAAATGAGTTGTATTGTTACCAAGAACCACTAGTATGCTATGCTTCCTACACAGGCCTGAAATTGGTACATAGCTTTAAGAAAGTGCCACATATGAAAATTTGCATTTTCAAAAAAAAAAGATAAATTAGGGAGCAATTATTCATTTTACAAAAGAATTCACCAAAGGGCTACTTTAAATAGCTAGCTCTCCTAAAATGAATTCTAAATAAGATTCAATTAACAAAAATTCAATTTGCACGCAAGTCTTCAAGAACACATCTGTTTCCTCAAACCAGCTACACCTGTGGATCATTTGCAAAACCTCTGGAGACTTCAAGAAGTTTCTCCACAAAAGCTATGATACTAGAGTTGAAAGGACTTTCTGTTCTACAGTTTCAGGAGCACATTTTCGTTGTGTAGCAAGAGAATCTACGACATCTAGTGAATTCTCTTTCAGCAGATGCTAAGTGCTGGTTGACTGTGTTTACCTCCATTTGCAACATAACAGAATAGAATCAACTAAAGATTCCACACAAAAGTGCTTTGAATGGAACCAAAAATTAATATCCATAATTCCAGTTTCTTATTGGCAGTAAAGAGCCTAGCATTAGTCACTCCATCATAACACAAGTAAAAAGCTGAGCAGACTGATGAATTTCTCTTAATCTATCAGGTGAGGTCATAGGGCAGACTACTACTCCCAAGACTGGAGAATCAAGCAGAAAGAGAGAAAGGGGGGGTGGGGAGAGAGAGAGAGAAAATGAAGATATCACAATTTCCCAGAGCAGAAAACTCCTCAGGAAAGAGTGCCTAGGTGGGAAAACCTGCACTGTAATTGATGAAATGCTGCAGTCTCAGGGTGGCAAGTCCGAGAGTTAAAAAGTCCAGAAGGACCTATTGGTAAGGTCTGCACACAGGAAATTAAAGCAGAGCTCAACTAGAGAAAGATAGCTGGAAAATCCCAAAATACTTGCAGAGAAAATAACATACTTCTAACACACATCAAAGAAGAAATATCAGTAGAAAACTTTAGAGTAGTTTGAACTAAAGGCAAATGAAAATACAACTTTAGCAAAATTTGTGGGAAGGCCAGTGTTTGGGCATAGTGGATAAAACCACTGCCTGCAACACCAGCGTCCCATATGGATGCTGCTTTTTGTCCTGGCTGCTCCACTTCTGATCCATCTTCCAGCTAATGGCCTGGGGAAAGCAGCAGAAGATGGCCCAAGTACTTGGACCCCTGCCTCCCACATGGGAGGCAGATGAAGCTCCTAGCTCCTGGCTTTGGCCTGGTCTAGCCGTTGTGACCATTTGGGGAGTGAATCAGTGGATGGAAGACCTCTCGCTTTCTCTCTATGTGTCTCTCCGTCTTTCTCTGTAGTTCCTTCAAAATAAATAAACAAATAATCATTTTTAAAAATTGTGAGTACAGCAAAGGCAGTGCCTAGAGGGAAATTGATAGCATTTGATGCCTATATTAGAAAAGAAGAACCATCAGCAATAATCTAAGCTTCCACTTAGGAAACTAAAGAAGTGAAAATTAAAAGCTGCTCCTCAAAAGACAATATCAAGAGAACAGAAGAGAAGCTGAAACCATAACTATTTGAAACAAAGAAAATATTTGAAACAAAAATCAAAACAACCATATTATTCAAAATATACAAATAAACTCAACAATAATAAAATGAGCAAACTAAAAATGAACAAAAGACCTAAACAGACATCTCAGCAAAGATACAGAGATGGCAGATATGAGAGTACTTCAAAAGGTTTGTGGAAAATGGAATTAAAAGATAAGTTTCTTTGTGTGCAATGTTTTAAATCCACACACAGTTTTTTCATAATGCACATTTCCCATGAAGTTTTTGAAGATGCCATGTAAGCATCTGAAAGGATGTTGAATGTAGCAGGCCATTAGGGAATTGTAAATCAAAATAACAATCAGATACTACTACACACTTATAAGAATGGCCAGAATCCAGGACACTAACAACACCGAATACTGGGGAGGATGTGGAACAACTCCTTCATTGTCATTATTGCTATTCCCTAGGGGTGGGAAACATTTTTTTTTTCTGCCAAGAGCCATTTGGACATTTACAACATCATTCATGAACCATATACAATTATCAACTTAAAAATTAGCCTGCTAAAGATTTATTGACCTTTTTTTAAAATATTTATTTTATTTATTTGAAAAAGTTACAGAGAGAGGTAGAGACAGAGAGAGAGGTCTTCCATCTGCTGGTTAATTACCCAGATGGCCACAAAGGCCGGAGCTGTGCTGATCCGAAGCCAGGAGCCAGGAGCTTCTTCCAGGTCTCCCACGTGGGGCCAGGGGCCCAAGGACTTGGGCCATCTTCTACTGCTTTCCCAGGCCATAGCAGAGAGCTGGATCAGAAGCAGAGCAGCCAGGACTAGAACCTGCGCCCATATGGGATGCCGGTGCTTCAGGCCAGGGTGTTAACCCGCTTCGCCACAGCACCAGCCCCAGATTTATTGACTTTTGAATCCTGCCCAGTGGTTGCATTGCAGGGCAGATAAAATAATTCCAAGGGCCTTATATGACCTGCAGGCCAGATGTTCCCCATGCCTGAACCTGTAGAATATACAACATCCAGAGTGAACCTAATGTAAACAGTGAAAGTTGGGTGATTATGACGTGTCAGCAAAAGTACCACTTCTCTGCAGTTATTAGTAGGTGAGGGTGTGCCCGTGTGGGGACAGCAGTTATATAAGAACCTGTTTTGCTATGAACTTGAAACTGCTCTAAAAAAATTTACACTTTTACAGATGTGAAGTAATATTGGATTGACAAATGATCTCCTTTTGCGTTGAACAATTCAACTTATGCCTTTTGTTCTGGCATAATTTTTTTTTTTTATTTTGACAGATGGAGTTAGACAGTGAAAGAGACAGAGAGAAAGGTATTCCTTCCGTTGGTTCACTCCCCAAATGGCTGCTATGGCCAGCGCTGCGCTGATCTGAAGCCAGGAGCCAGGTGTTTCTTCCTGGTCTCCCATGTGGGTGCAGGGACCCAAGCACCTGGGCCATCCTCAACTGCCCTCCCGGGCCACAGCAGAGAGCTGGACTGGAAGAGGAGCAACTGGGACTAGAACCTGATGCCCATATGGGATGCTGGCACCGCAGGTGGAGGATTAACCAAGTGAGCCACAGTGGCGGCCTGAGTTCCGGCATAATTTTTTAAAAGGTTTATTTGAGGGGTCGGTGCTGTGGTGTACTCGGTTAATCCTCCGCCTGCATCTCTAGCATCCCATATGGGCATCGGTTCAAGTCCCAGCTGCTCCTCTTCTAATCCAGCTCTCTACTATGTCCTGGGAAGGCAGTGGAAGATGCTCCAAGTGCTTGGGCCCCTGCACCCACATGGAAGACCAGAACGAAGCTCCTGGCCGCTGGCTTCAGATGGGCCTAGGTCTGGCTGTTGTGGCCATTTGGGCAGTGAACGAGCAGATGGAAGACCTTTCTCTCGTGTCTCCCTCTCTCTGTAACTCTACATCTCAAATAAAGAAATAAATATTTTTAAAAAAATGTTTATTTGTTCTCTCTGTCTCTCTCACTGTCCACTCTGCCTGTCAAAAAAAAATGTTTATTTGAAAGTCAGACACAGAGAGAGAGAGAGAGAGAGAGAGAGAAATCTTCCATCTGCTTGTTCACTCCCCAGATGGCTGCAATGGCGAAGGCTGGGCCAGGCAGAACCAGGAACCAAGAGCCTCATCTGGATGTCCTACATGGGTGGCAGGGTTAAGTACTTGTGTCATCTTCTGCTGCTTTTCCTAGACAATAGCAGGGAGCTGAATCGGAAGTGGAGCAGCCAGGAAGGAATCAGCACCTACATGCACCTATATTGCAGGTAGCAACTTAACCCGCTAAGTACAATAATGGCTCCCTGAGTGGTATACTTTTTAATAGTGCCCCTTTTCTCCTCAAAGTGTCCTTCCTGGGACAATAAATTCTGTGCTCCTCCATGCACCGTTATCGCGCAATCTTTTCTTGGCACAATCTCATTTGTGCTCTAATGGTGTTTTCCAAATATCTTGTTTAAAAATATAAACGTTTTCATTCCTCCCTAGGAGATTCTCATTCAGATGTTTTTGGGTAAGGTCTAAAGATCTGTACTATTAACAGTATTCTATTAAACCAAAGAGTTGAACTAGAGAACCTTGATTTCATGCAAAACTGGCAGGTGTTATTTACATATTTGGATTAAGATTGATTCTTGTCATAGAAGATTTCTTGGTGTACTCCATCAACAATCATAGAACATTCAGAAAACCCCATATTTAGCTTAATAACTTGGTTTGGGGATGATTCTCACAAAATTGCATATGTGTTAGTACCTGAGAACTTGCCATTGCTTTACCAAAAATAATACAATGAAGTCTAAGAAAACAGCCCAAATATCTTTTACCTTTTAAAAACATAGGTATTTTACTATAAAATATAAGCTGCCTTTTCTGAGGGATGTGAACTCTGCTTCTAAGAAGATTGATGAAATTCACACACAACAATGTGCAGAAAGGAACACAGAATTCTAAATGGGGGTGAAAAATCTAAGTTACTGGTTAATCAGCAGATCTTCGGGTTGCCATCACAACTAAATCAAACATTCTTTTTAAAAATTTTTGCTAGTTATGTTCTTGTTTGGGGAACGAAAAAGCTATAGGTGTTATATCTGAGGAAACCAATAGATTGATTCCTTCAAGCCCATGACAGGGCATACTTTACCCTATTTTGTTACCCCACACACAAATACAAAGCAAAGCAAAACCCTTTCATGAATTTGTTTGCAAAAGCCTTTGTCTGGAGGTGTCTCTGTTAAATAGCACACACTGTATAAAGACATCGCTTATTCATGTCTACTTCTCTGGGTGGCCAAGCTAAAACAAAGATCACATTTCAAGCCTGCCGTGCTGGCTAAGACATGCTGAGAACTGTGCAAAATTTCATCATTCCCATCCTTTTAAGTTAATACAAAAATGCAAAGAATATAGATCAAAAGCTTTTCATTCTGTTTTAAATTATATCTTTCTCTTCCAAATTGTTATTTTGACATGTTTGGTGCTGTTTCCTGCCCACTAAAAAAAAAATAAAATATTTGCCAAAAACCCTACATAATTGTGCTCAGTTATGCAGTTTGAATTCAAAGGATAGATAAACCTGGTTAGTAACAGATGCTGCTGCAGTGGTTGGAATTTGGCCAATGCAAAGCAACCTTGAACATGTTCACATGACCAAGTGCAAGCTCTATAAAAATTCTGTGCACCTTTTCTATCTAATTACTCTATTATGTTTCATGTAATCACAGTGCTATGTATTTTCTTTTGAGTGGGAGAGAAAATTGAATATGTCTCGTTAGAGTAAATAAAGATAGGAAACAACAGCCACCCTACTAGAAAAAAAACTGTTGAAGTGTGAACAATCTTTTCTCTTTAAATGTTCAATGATAATTTTTCATATATAAGCAGGTTTTTGTGGTCTCTATAAATTACAAAAATATAATTTTATTCCCCAGTTGAAATTGAAAATGTATATTCCTGAAAAGGAAAATGATTTTTAAAATTAAGAAAGCTAGAACTTTTAAGGAGTAGAACTGCTACTGTGTGTGCATGTGTGTGTGTGTGTGTGTGTTTGTGTGCAGGGGGGAGTAAAGGGAATATCAGTCTAATTCATTTCTAAAACATTATACCTTATTTTTCTAAAAGTTTTAAAATTAGTTGCTAATTGCAACTAAGAAATTTGGAATTTTTCCCCAACTACTTAAGTGCCACTTAAGTATATTTTTCTTCTTAATTAGGAAAAGCATGAGTGAATTGAATTTGGCAAATTTGATAGTAGCTTTTAATATAGGGAAAAGCTTTCAAATTTGAAGAGTAAATATATTACCGATAATAGAAGCATTTATTCTAAGCCTTTGTCTTATGGTTGTTCAAAAAGTCAGTTTTTTTAATTTTAAGAATGAATTGACAGTGAAAATATTAGAAACAACAGAGATTGTTCTCAGTTGACCAATCTAAAAATGATTTAGCACTAATGCTAAAAACTAGTAACTACAGATAGCTAAATGTGGTCTGCAGCATGTTTTGTTTGTTCTATTGTGTTAATCCTCTTTTAAAATTAATGAGAAATTGGGGCCTGTAGTGGCACAGGGAGCTAAACTGCTGCCTGTGATATCAGCATCCCTTATCAGAGTGCTATGCCAAGTCCCCACTGCTCTGCTTCTGATCCAGCACCCTGTTAATGTGCCTTAGAATGTAGCAGAAGATGTCTCAAGAACTTGGACCTCTGCCACCTACCTGGGAGATCCCGGTGGAGTTCTGGTCCTGGATTTGACTTTGTGCAGGCCTTGCTGTTATAGCCGTTTGGGGAGAGAATCAGCAGATGCAAGATCGATGGATTCTCTCTCTCTCTCATTGTCACTCTGTTTTTCAAATAAACAAATTATTCTTTTGTTTAAAGGCAATATGAAAAGCCAGTGTTTCTGATGAGAAGGTTTCAACATTTTTAATTCATTTATATATAATGTTTGCCTTCTCATAGTAATTAATAATTTTAAAAAGTCCTCTTGAGAATATAAAAAAGTTGGTATTTTTGCATGCATAGAATTATGATTGCTGATTTATGTGCTTAACTTGCCTAAGCTATAATACCAAGTTATTTAGTGAAACAGTAATGTAGGTGTAGTTGGGAAGGTATTTTGTAGATGTGATTAACATGAGAAATTAATTCACTTTCCGACATGAAAGAGATGACCTCAGTAATGGAGGAGGGTGGGCTAACGCAGTTCACTGAAGGCCCTAAAAGCGAAAGTTCCCTGGAAAAGAAGAAATTCTATGAAACATCAACTTGTGCTTGAGTCTCCAGGCTGCCCTGCATTACAAATGTCAGACTTGCCAATCCACCACAGTAATGTCAACTGGTTCCTTAAAAAAATCTTTCTCTGTCTCTGTCTCTACCTTCCTCTCTCTCCACACATGCACACACACATAAGCACACACACACAAGGTGTCTTAAAAAACAATAGAAAATGTGCATTTTATGTTAAAACTATGCATGGATCTCAAAAAATTTTGCACCAAAATAACTTTTCATTTAATTATATTTTTCTATGTATTTTTATAGTACCCTCATATATGTATGAATGTGTGTGTGTGTGTGTGTGTAAGCCTATATATGCCTTATTGGTTCTAATTCCCTGGAGAACCCTGACCGATGCGTTATATAATGTAGGGATAATTTTAAGGAAAAAATTATTTTAGATGACTGTATTAGTAACCATCACATTATAAATTTTATTATAAATTGTTTGCATCAGGTATTCATAGCACATAAACCTTTATTTTTCAAAGTTGAACTACTATTTAATTTTAATGAATTACATGAGAAAAATATGATTTCTTAATAACTAAATTGGCATATATTATGTTTGAATCTGAGGAATAAATGTACATTTAAATGTAAATTGAAATGTAATTGTGTATTATAGAATCAAAGTAGACAAAATGGTCTCATAAATTCATGTTTAGAATTCTTAAGTTTTGCTTACAAAAATCAAATGACTGAGCTTTTGCAATCACTTCTTTCCCATTACAGTAATATTCAAAAGTTTGCATGTGTAAACACTATTATGTAAAAAGATATTATTCTATATAACATTTTCTCCAGAAATTATTAAGACATAGTGAATATATTTGTATATATTTGTACTTAAATTTTTTTTATAAATTAGTCTTTTTTGAAGTGCTTGCAGTACTCTAAGCTTCTCCATAAGAATCTTAAAAACAGGGCAGGAGTTGTTGCTCAATGAGTTAAGCTACCACTTGCGATGCCTGTGTCCCATATCAGAAGTCTGTTTTGAGTGCTGGCTACCTATATGGAGTTCTAGGCTCCTGGCTACAAACTGGCCCAGCTCTGATTGTTACAGGCATTTGGAGAGTGAACCAGCAAATAGAAGATCAACCTCTCTTTCTCCCTCTCTCTCTTTTCCCCCTCTATCACTGCATTTCAAGTAGAGGAAAAATAAATAAAAAATAAGATAAAGTCTTCAAGTATTATTGATGTGTAATTTGCATGTACACCTGTTACAAATGTTCAATGAGTCATATAAATGTAAAGAATTACATGCATGTAGACACATGTGTGTGCACATAACGTGTACCACAATTTCATTTTATAGCTTTTTCATCATCACAAAGTTTTCTCATATCCGTTTATAGTCACTCTTCATTTTCATCCCCAGTCCCAGATAGCCAATGACCTCATTCATATCTTTATAGTACATAAACATTAATTTTTAACAACTTCCCTAATAGTTGAGTACCTATTGAGGAAAATACAGGCAGCTGTTATTAATTTATGACTTCTGATTCATTGACTTATTCAACAAATATACTAGATGGCTCTTACAGTAGTAGATATACTTTGTATCCATCATGATATAAACTTTGAACGAAGGAAGCATGGGTTGAAATGAAATTGAAAATTCCATAAGGAAAGGGTAATTAGGAAAGGTAGGTAGATAAGCTCTGAGCTTGATAGAATCTTTATTATGGATATAAATTAGATGATGCATAACTTGTAATATAAACAGTATAAATTGTGAAGTGGTCAAAATTTCCACAGCAACTTCTAAATTCACTTTTTTGTTGACAGGCAGAGTTAGAGAGAGAGAGAGAGAGAGAGAGAAAGGTCTTCCTTCCGTTGGTTCACTCCCCAAATGGCTGCTATGGCTGGCATGCTACCCTGATCCGAAGGCAGGAGCCAGGTGCTTCTCCTGGTCTCCCATGTGGGTGCAGGGCCCAAGCACTTGGGCCATCCTCCACTGCCTTCCCGGGCCACAGCAGAGAGCTGGCCTGGAAGAGGAGCAACCGGGACAGAACTGGTGCCCTGCCGGCGCCGCGGCTCCCTAGGCTAATCCTCCGCCTTGCGGCGCCGATTGGAGAGTGAACCAATGGCAAAGGAAGACCTTTCTCTCTCTCTCTCTCTCTCTCTCATTGTCCACTCTGCCTGTCAAAAAATTAAAAAAAAAAAAAAAAAAAAGAACCAGTGCCCCAACCAGGACTAGAACCCAAAGTGCCAGCGCCTCAGGTGGAGGATTAGTCTAGTGAGCTGCGGCACCGGCTCCTAAATTCACGTATTAAGTTATGAACATACTTTATCAGTTATCTACCAGCTATTGCATATATTAACACAATATGCCATCAAATTTTCTTAAATTACTCCATTTTATGCGGAATAATTAAACAATTTTCTGCCTTTAATTTATAAAACATAAAAGGTACCAAGTATCTGAATTATTTCAGGATTCCTATACATAAACCTCTGTGACACTTCCAGCTTTCTTTCCTCCCTTTCTTTTATTACTTCTTAATTATTTGAGAGACAGAGAGAGAAAGAGCTACCATTCACTGGTTCACTCTACAAATGCCTGCAAGGCTTGGAGCCAGGATCTGAATCCAAGTCTTCACATGGGTGGCAGGGACCCAGTTTACCTGAGCCATCACCCCTGCCTCCTAGGGACGGCAGTCACAGGAAGTTGGTATCAGAAGCTGGAGCTGAGAATGCAGGAACCCCCATGGGCATCTGAATTGCTAGGCAAAATGCCTCCTGTGACTTACAACTTTCTTTATGGCTTTGACTCTTAATTGTGTATTTGTTAATCCTATTAATCATATTAAACATCACCCATTCATTGATTCACTTAACAACCATTCTTTTTGGCTTTGCTATGTGCCAAGCATTGACAAAGTCCCTACTACTCTGGAGCTTATGTTATGGTGAGAGAGACCAATAATGACAAATTTAAAATTTTTAAAATATATGAAGAAAATAAAGCAGGACATGGGACTAGATTATGATGGAAGATTGAAAGATGGGTTATTTAGTAGAAATTATATTTAATTATTTTTTAAAGATATATTTTATTTTCTTTGAAAGACAGAGTTACAGAGAGAGGTAGAGACAGAGAGAGAGGTCTTCCATCCACTGGTTCACTCCCCAGATGGCCTCAACAGCCAGAGCTGAGCCTATCCAAAGCCAGGAGCCAGGAGCTTCTTCTGGGTCTCCCACGTGGGTGCAGGGACCCAGGGACTTGGGCCATCTTCTACTGCTATCCCAGACCATAGCAGAGAGCTGGATTGGAAGAGGAGAAGCTGGGACTAGAATTGGCACCCCTATGGGATGTCAGCGCTTCAGGCCAGGGCTTTAATCTGCTGCGCCACAGTGCTGACCCCAGAAATTGTCTTTTTTGGAAAAAAATATTCCTTGTATGACCCATTATTAATTCAGGAGTGTGTTGTTCAGTCTCCATGTGTTTACCTATTATCTGGAGTTTCTTAAGTTATTAATTTTCAGCTTTATTCATTGCAGTCAGAAAAGATACATGGTATAATTTGGGATTTTTTTTTTTCAATTTGTTGAGACTTGCTTTATGGCCTAACCATTAGAATGGCTATCACCCACAAATCAGAACATAACAAATGCTGGAGAGGATGTGGAAGAAAGGTACCCTAGTAGACTGTCGGTAGGAATGCAAACTAGTACAGCCGTTATGGAAAACAGGGGGGAGATTCTTCAGAAATCTGCAAACAGATCTATTATATGACCCAGCCATCCCATGCTTGGGAATTTACCCGAAGGAAATGAAATCAACATATGAAAGAGTTATCTTTACCCTCATGTTTATTGCAGTTTGATTCACAATAGCTAAGATATGGAATCAACCCAGATGTCCATCAGCTGATGACTGGATAAAAAAATGCGATTGATACACACACACACACACACACACACACACTATGGAATACTACTCAGCCATAAAAAAGAATGAAATCCTGTCTTTTGCAACAGAATGGATGCAACTGGAAACCATTATGCTTAGTGAAATAAGCCAGTCAGTCCCAGAAAGACCGATATTATATATTTTCTCTAATATGTAGTACTTATTAAAGAAAACAAAAGAATGTATAGGAACAAAACAGACATCTTGTGATTTGATTATTGTTTACAGCCCTTTTCTCTATGGTTGAGGAACAGTGATTTTTTTCTTCTCAATATTTGTTGAATTATTTATCTAGTGGTGGGTTAAGCTTATGATTATAAAATAAACTGAAAGCATTTCATTGTTAAAAATAAAGAAAGGATAAGAATGGAAGGAGGAGGGAGGGTAGGAACAGGGTGGGAGGGAGGGTAAGGTGGAAAATATCACTATGCTCCTAAATCTGTACATATGAAATACATGAAATTTGTTCATCTTATATACATTTAAAAAATTAATGTGAAAAAAATCATTTATTTGAAAGTCAGAACTTCAGTGAGAGAGGGAAAGATATATCTATCTATCTATATATATGTATATGTATATATATATATATATATGCATACACACACACACATAGAGAGAGAGAGAGAGAGAGAGAGAGAGAGTCTCCCATCTGCTGGTTCACTCCCCAGATGGCAGCAACAGCCAAGGCTAGGCCAGGCTTGGGCCAGGCCTAAGCCAGGAGCCAGAAACTTCACCCAGTCTCCCAAATGGGTGGCAGGGACCCAAACATTTGGGCCATCTTCTACTATTTTTCCTAGACCAATAACAGTTCTACTTCTGTATCAGAAGTAGAGCATTCAGGATTCAAAAGGGTGCCTATATAGGATGTTGGCATCACAGGCAGTGGGTTTTACCCATTATGCCACAATGCCAATCCTGGGAAAAATATTTCTGAGAAGCTAACACTTGAATAAAACCTGAATGAAATGGGGAAGTAAGATATGCAATGTCTGGAGGAAGACCAATCCATGGAAGATTTCATTCAGAGGTCCTAATACAAGAAATTTCTTGACCAATGAATCTGAAGGACAGCATTAGACCAATGAAGCAGGTGCTGAGTGAGAAAGGAGGCGATTTGAGCTCATAAAGGAAGCCAAAAAGTAGGCTTGAAGATTGTGCCAAGATCCTGGATTTTATTCTGAGTAACATGAGTATCCATTGATGTGCTTGGAGTGGAAGAATGACATGATCTAATTTACATTTTAAAAGGTTCATTTGGGCTGTTGTATAGAGAATTGACAGCTCAAGAATGGATGCCCAGAGACTAGTCAGAAAGGTATTGTTAGATGATGAATTTAGGATAAAGTAGTAGCAGTAGAGATGGTAAGAAATGGTTGATGGGCCAGTGCTGTGGCGCAGTCAATTAAGCCACCATCTGCAGCACCAGCACCCCATATGGACACCAGTTGAAGTCCTGGCTGCTCCACCTCCAATCCAGCTCCCTGCTGATGTGCCTGGGAAAGCAATGGAAGAAGGCCCAAGTCCTTGGGTCTCTGCACCTACCTGAGAGACTCAGATGAAGCTCCTGGCTTCCTGACCCAGCCCTAGCCATTGCAACCATTTGGGGAGTGAACCAGCAGATGAAAGATCTCTCTTTGTCTTGCTGCCTCTCTCTGTAGCTCTGACTTTCAAATATATAAATAAATATTTAGAATAGTAATATTAATAAAAAAGAAATGGTTTGGAAGGGAATTAACGGAGCACTTAAGACATAGCTTGGGACAAGGCCACCTCTGTGGCACAGCTAGTTAAAGCCCTGACCTGAAGTGCCAGCATCCCATATATGTGCCAGTTCTAGTCCCAGCTGCTCCTCTTCTGATCCAGCTCTCTGATATGGCCTGGGAAAGCAGTAGAAGATGGCTCAAGTCCCTGGGCCCCTGCACCCACGTGGGAGACCTGGAAGAAGCTCCTGGCTTCCAACTTTGGATCAGCTCAGCTCTGGCCATTGTGGCCATCTGGGGAGTAAACCAGCAGATAGAAGATCTCTCTTTCTGTCTCTGCCTCTCTTTGTAACTCTGTCTTTCAAATAAATAAAATAAATCTTTAAAAAAAAAAAAGACGGCTAGCACTGCAGCTCAATAGGCTAATCCTCCGCCTTACAGCGCCGGCACACCAGGTTCTAGTCCCGGTCGGGGCTCCGCATTCTGTCCCGGTTGCCCCTCTTCCAGGCCAGCTCTCTGCTGTGGCCCAGGAAGGCAGTGGAGGATGGCCCAAGTGCTTGAGCCCTGCACCCCATGGGAGACCAGGAGAAGCACCTGGCTCCTGCCTTCGGATCAGTGCAGTGCGCCGGCCATAGCGCGCCAGCCATGGCGGCCATTGGAGGGTGAACCAATGGCAAAAGGAAGACCTTTCTCTCTGTCTCTCTCACTGTCCACTCTGCCTGTCCAAAAAAAAAAAAAAAAAAAAAGACATAGCTTGGGAAGCCCACATATCATGTAAGAGTACCTAGCTCAGGTCCCAGCTACTTCACTTCTGATGGAAATTCCTAGTAATGCGCACCCTGGGAGACAGCAGATGTTGGCTCAGCTACTTGGGTCACTGCTACCCACATGGGAGGCCCAATCTGGGATTCAGGCTCCTGGCTTAGTCCTGGCCTAGCTTCAGCTATTGTAAATATTTGTGTAATAAACCATCAGATGGAAGAAATCTTTTCTCTGTTGTCTCTCTGTCTTTTAAATAAAATTGAAAATAACTTTGTAAAAAAAGAAATAAGTGGATTCAGAATAATCTGTATTTTTTTTTAATGGACAACCCTTCAAACGGTTTTATTTAAAGATAAAATATTTTAACAGGTAGAAAATCATCCAAAGCTACAGTTTCTGCAGAAGCTAGAGTACACAGGAAGAATTGCCCCAAACACATGGAAGAAATATCATAGTTTAACTCTGACACCTTTCCTGTGCCTCTCAGCTCAAAATAGAGAGACTGTTCATACATATTAACTCCTTGGATCCCGCAACAAAGAAAGAACATCACATTGGGCTTATGGCCAAGTTAGCCCATTACAACACAGCAAACAATCTGTATTTTGAAGTTAAGGGCAATTGGATTTGGTGATGGGTAAAACGAAAATTGTAAGGGAAAATCAGATTGACATCAAGGATTCTGTCCAGAGCAACAAAATGGATGGAATTACCATTAACTGAGATTGAAGAGTATATAAACCAAGTTGGTTAAAAACCATTAAGGAGGCTGACGTTCCATGACGCAGTGGGTTAAGATGCTGCCTGGGATGCATGCATCCTATATGAGCACCAGTTCATGTCCTGGCTGCTCCACTTCTGATCCAGCTCCCTGCTAAAGTACCTAGGAAAGCAGCAGAAGGTGGCCCAAGTGGTTGGGCCTCTACCATTCATGTGGGACACCTGAATGGAGTTCTGGGCTCCTAGCTTCAGCCAGAGATGGGCCAAACTGTCGCAGTCATTTGAAGAGCAAACCAGCTAATGGAAGAGCTCTCCATATCTCTCTCAGTCTCTCTGTAACTCCGCCTTTCAAATAATTAATGTTTAAAAAATAATTATGAAGAAGGGAGAGCTCATTTGGCAACATGATTAGTTTGAGTTCTTTGTTATACATACAAACAGGACATTATATTGAGTCTATAGTTTATGGCACTAGTCAAGTGTGGAGACCAAATGTTAAAAGTCACTTATGTGGAGATGATATTTCAAAGCCATGAGCCAGAATGAGATTATACAAAACATGATTGTAAATAGAAGAGAAGAGACGAAATCTTGGGACTGACTTGGATGACTGCAGTCTTTAGAGGTCAGGGAAATGAGAAAGATTGAAAAGGGGAAATTAAGAAGAAACAGCCAGAAATGTTGATAAAGATAAATGAAGAAAATAAATTCTGTATATGCTCACTATTTGTGGAACAAGGACAACAGGTCCAAATAACCATTAAAAAAATATTGCGAGGGGTCAGTGTTGTGATGCAATCCCATATTGGAGCACTGATTTGAGTTCTGGCTGCTCTGCTTCTGTTCCAACTCTCTACTAATGTGCTTGTGAAAGCAGCAGAAAATGACCTAAATACTTGAGCCCCTGCCACACACATGGGGGACCCTGAGGGAGTTCCAAGCTCCTGGCTTCAGCCTGTCCCAGCCCCAGCCGTTGTGGTCATTTGCAGATTGAACAAGCAGATGGAAGATGTTTCTCTTTGTCTCTCCCTCCTCTCTCTATCATTCTGACTTTCAAAATAGATAAATAAATATTTTTTAAAAAAACTAATACTAACATTAAAAAAAAACAAATTTCCCAAGATTTAACAGCCTATGGGAACAATTTAGATCAAGATAGCATTTGTCAAAAGATAAAATTACAACAAATGTAGCACAAAGATCTAATTGGCTTTTATTTGAGATTCTAGAATCAGATCACATCTCATTCTGTGAGAAAGAATAACTTCTGATGAGTTGAGCAGAGAAGTTGGCTCTATAGAAAAAAAAAGAGATCTGAAGAAAGCAGACACAGAGAACAAAAAACAGATCGGTCATTGCAAAGTTTCTTTCTTTATAAGATTAAAACAGAGGAGACTTCCTTGTTTTGCTGACTCATGTTGTTAGGAATCTCTTACTTTTTAGGAAAACTGACTCATTTCAAAGTTTATTTTGATTACATAGCAATTAGTACAAGTGGTTCCATTCTGATTTTCTGTGATCTACTGGAGCCTAGTGTAGGAAGCTAATCCAAAACAATGGCGTCTCATAAATTTCCTTTAACCATTAGTACATAAATAGTATTAGCTCTCTCCTTTTATTTTCTGATGCTTGGCCTCTGTCTAGCACCCTACTGATTTGAATAGCAGGGGCTGTGGTATGTTACAAAAACTTTCCCTCTGTAAATTACAACTATATTAGTATATTTCTTGCACCTTCCTATTTATTTTTTAAAGATAAATTTTCTTATGATGATTCTTCATTCTTTGTTGCACATAGCCTTTTGTTTGGTCCATCCTCAGGCTTGCTTGACATGCCCAGATATTTTTGAACCCCAGCAGTGGACACAGCTGGAGGTATTTTTCAGAAGATTCTTGAGAAAATAGACTTCAGTTGAGCCTGTCTCATCAGTTCATCAGAACATGTCCAAACGTGTCTGAGCTTCTAGCTGTTCTCACCTATGTACCCACCACGATCAGGATGACATTTTCTGTCAGAGTATGTACAAAATACAACAGAAAACAATTCTGTAAGGAAACTAAATAGAGGAATAATTTTGCCCTGAGAGTGATTGAGAGAGCTAGAAAGTCAGGCAATAGAAAAGTTTTACAGAAAATGTTTGACTTTGAAGTGGACCTTGATAGATATGTGTGATTTGGCCAAATGAAGAAAATGGGTAGTTAAGGCACTGTAGCTATGAATACTTGAACAAAAGCATGGAGACATAGAAAGATGTGATATCAAGAATAAGCAGACAACCTTATTCTTGCAGTATAGAGTTTTCCAAAGAGATGAAAATAGAAAAACAGAATGTGAAGAGTTCCTTTTAAGTTCAAATCTTATTTTAAAGGTGATGGGGTGCTGCTCCTCCACACGCGGAGGAGCCGCAAATGGTGCCGTGACTCGGATATGAAGCCTAGGCAGGGTTTAGTGTTGTTCCTCCACGAAGAGGGGGAGCGACATAATGGTGCCGTGACTCGGATAGGAAACCTAGGAGGGAAGAAGCGGGAAGAAGTGGGAAAATACCAGAGAGAGAGACTAGCAAAGAGCCTAGGGAAAAGCCGGACGGAAAAGGTGCCGGAAGAAGCTATTGAAAGCCTAGGCATAGACTCAGATACGGACTGTGGGAAAGAAGTTAGGATTGAAAGCGAAAGTGAAAGCTTTCATAGACTCGGATGCGGAATAGGGCGGGGAAGCTAGGAGATTGAAAGCGAAAGTGAAACCTGGAGGAGGCTTGGACTCGGATGCGGACTGTGGGGAGAAGCCGGGAGAAATGAGAGGGGAATATTGTTGTTGGAAGAAAAGTTAGGGAAACATACCGGGTAGAGAAAAATGTTAGGGAAATTGAAGCCGCGGGGGCAGGCCAAGGCGGAGACGTAAGCTGTCTTGGAATTCTTCAAGTCAGCCCGGGGAGCAAAAGGCGAAAATCTGGAACCAGAGGCAGAGACGTGGGCCGCCAGGTTGGAATTCGCCAGGTTAGCCCGGGGAACTTGGACTGAATGCCGGTGGCGGAAACGTGAGCTGGGCTGTGTGACTCGCGGAAGCCGCCGCGCGCAGAGAGAGCGCGCAGGGCACAAGTGGGGAGAGCGCACGGGGCGCGGATAGATAGGGAACGTGGGGCTAGCGCGAAGGCTGTGGTGCGGGCGCGAAGGCGTGGAGACCGCGGAGCGCGCGAAGCCGAGCCGTGCAGAGCCAGGAACCCGCCGCAGGGCGGGTGCTGGGAAGCCTCGCAGATGAGAGAAGCGAGGGCTGAAGCAGCGCAGAGTTGGGAACCCGCCTCGGGGCGAGGCGCCGAGAAGCAGCCTCGGGGCGGGCGCCGGGAAGCCGCGGGGATAAGAGAAATAGAAGTATAGAAGTAAAATGAGAGAAATAGGAATGCTGGCAGATAGAAGTAAAATAGGAGAAATAGGAATGCCCGGAGGTAGAGAAATAGGGAAAAATAAGGCCTCCCCACAACACGGCAATGAGAGGGCTTGGATTTGGTCTGCCTGATTAGTAAGACAATAAGCATCTGCTGGCGGCTAGCAGCTTACCCGCTGCAGGTCACCGAAGACAGGCACATTATCAACATCAATAAGTCTCCCCACAATACGGCAATGTAAAGGGCTTGGATTCGGTTTGCCTGATTGGTAGGGCTTGTAAGCACCTGCAGGCAGTTCTAGCGGAGCAGAGCATGCGCTGCAGGGCACCGAACACAGGCACGCATCAGTGCCTAAAAAACTCCTCACAACATGGTGAAGAGAGGACCCGGATTTGGTTTGCCTGATTGGTAGGGCTTGTAGGCACCTGTAGGCAACTCCAGCAAGCAGAGCAGAGTGTGCGCCACGGGGCACCGAAGACAGGCACGTATCAACGCCAAAAATAAAAAGAAAGGGGGATCTGTGGGGAGCAACTCGAACTATACTGTTACTGGAATTAAGACTTATTCTATGCATCTGCTCTCCCACAATATGGCGCTGGGAGAGGAGGAAACAGCTTCTATACAGCTGCCTCTCACCAACTTGACAAGCTGCAGGACCTGCTCCTGATTGGAGGAGAGCAGCATACTCGGCGTGTGGGTAGCAGAGTTGGGATTGGTGGAAGAGGACTATAAAGGAGGAGAGAGACAACATGCACCGGGAACATCTAAGAGGAACATCTATCTGAAGGAACACCTGTGCAGCCCCCGAGAGAGCCGGCCGGTGGTGTGCCGCTCCCCCGCGGAAGTGGGGAAAGTGGCTAGGGGGAACCGCCCCTCCACGGAGGTAGAAGGGACGGTAGCCAACCCGGGAAGAACCAGCAGCAAACCCGGGGAGGGCCAAGCAGACAAAAGAACAGCGCAGGGTCCTGTGTCGTTCCTCCACGAAGAGGGGGAGCGACAATGGGGCACTGCATTTTAAAAATCCATGCATGTTTTGGATTGGAGGAATTGAATGAATGAATCTCTATTTTAGAAAAAAATAACTGATTACTGTGTTTATGACAAATAGGAAAAGAGATAACTACCAGAACAGTGAAATAAGAAAAAATGAAGAACTAAACAAGGATAGAAAAGGAGCAAGTGCGATGAAGATTCTTGGAGATAGAATCAACAAGATTTAAAACTATCTATTGTTAAGAAAAGAAATATAGGCACAGGGGTGGGTGCAGCAGTTAGGCCACTGCTTGGGAAGCTCACATGCCTTTGCAGTGTCCTGGTTCAACTCTCTATTCCAGCTTCCTACTAAGGTGCATCCTGGAGGGCACTAAGTGTTCGATCCAGTGTTTCGGTCCCTGATACCCACATGGAAAACCCAGATTGAATTTCTTGCTCCTGGCTTCAGCCAGGCTCCCTGGCTATTGTATGCATTTGGGGAAGTGAAACAGCAGAGAAAAAATTCTCTCTGCCCTTCTCCACACTTTCAAATATATTTTAAAAATAAATATAGTCATAAAATTAGATTCTGAGGTTCCAGTGTTGATGACTATGTAACTGGTGATACTATAAGAAATAGAAATGCAAATTGAGATCTATAGAAGGGGGCAGTTGGGGTCAGCATCTTGGCATAGAAGTGTGAGGAGTCAGAAGGGTTTGTAAGGCCACCACAAAACACACCAAACACCGGAGTTAAAGGAAACATTTATTGTCCATTAGGGGAAATGCAACAGGCTGCCTCCCCATGCATGAGAGAACAGGTCTTATATAGGTTTGCAGAGGTAAGGAAGTAGGAGCAGCAAATCCCCTTAGGGTAGGGGTGGAGCTGATGCTTGGGCCCTTTGGTCACCTGATCTCTAGTAAGCCAGGCTGGACTTAGGATCAAAACTTATTGTATAAGACCGTGATGGGGCCAGAGCCTAAAATGGAGCCCAGGGCTTAAAGATAGTGCCTCAGATAAGATGGCACCATTTCACTAACAGTGTTAAAAGACAGTTAGGTTGGTCCCCTGAAAATGAGAAAAGGAGAGTCCCTATTAGAGGGTTGAGTAGAAATTAAGCAAGCAAAAATAAATGAGGGTTAGAGGGAAAAATTCAAAATAAAAAGCTTCTGTAGAGTCTCAGAGGGCAGAATATAAAACTTAGTAGAACTAACATCAAGGCAGTGTGCTTGCAACAAAAAAAGGTGTGTTCTTTTCTGGCGATGTGGGAAATTATATAAAGAGGAAACTTCTTACTGTAAAATATCTAGCAATATGGATAAATATAACAAATACCATTTTATGTGCATGTCAGAACTTACACTAAAAGAAATGGTTGGAAGACTGTCAGTATATAAAAATGAAAAATTATGAGCATGACACTCATAAGTATAAACTAAGGATGTGTCAAAGATTATTTCATTCATTAATGAGGGAACAGGAAGGATAGACAGCTTCATGAAAGGGGAATTAGAAGAGTAACGATATTATATTAATACTCAAGTAAGTGTGTTGGATTAGACACAGAATTTGTTAACGTCCTATAAGAAAAAAAGTCTACAGTATTTAGGGTTATCTTTTCTACCAGACAGGGATCATTTGTACATCTACTAGACAGAAAGTCAACAAGTTAACATGTAACTTTATAGGTTCTGGGCCCCAAACAACAGTAAATAATACGTCAAATTATTTTCCTCTAAATAAATAATTGTTGAATGAATCCTTTATTTAATTTTTAGTCTTCCTTTATATGATCATATAGTTATGCTATCACTTAATTTTTAAGCTTTTGATTTCTTAACAGTCCCCAAATGGGAATCTCAAAATTTCACAAAGGATTTTGTTGTATTTACTACTGCTTCTGTGCTATCACTAAATATTTGTTGAATAAATGAATGAATGAATGAATTTATACTTTAGATGATCTGAACATATTTGTTGTTCTCCATAAACAAGATTTTAATTAAACAGGAGTTTAATGGCCAAATAGGCACAGGAGGCTAGGTTGGGTCTGTGAGAAGTGGGAGATTAAAACTGAACCCTGGGGATGGCACCATGGCACAACAGCTTAAGCCACCATTTGTGATGCCAGCATCCCATATGGAACTGCTGGTTCAAGTCCTGGCTTCTCTGCTTCTTATCCAGCTTCCTGCTAATGCACATAGAAAGGTAACAGAAGGTGGCCCAAGTACTTGGATTCCCTACCATTCAGGTGGGATACCAGGATGGAATTCCTGGTTTCTAGCTTCAGTCTGGCCCAAATCTGACTCTTGTAGCCATTTGGGGAGGGAATCAACAGGTAGAAGAGATTCTCTCTCTGTCTGTCTCTGTCTCTACCTCTCCCTTTTGCTATGCCTTTCAAATAAATAAGTAATCTTAAAAAAATACTGAGACTCATATCAAAAGCTTATAGTCTATACCTCAAATACAAGAAGGGACTCATATCAAAAGCCTACAGTCTATACCTTAAGTACAAAAATGGACCAGAAAAAATAAAATAAACTAACCAGCAAAAGAAGTTGTCTATGTTGTCCTGTGTCTAGATTACAAAAATGTTTCCTACCTGAAAATTCATTCCACAGATCTTCCCTCATGAGAGTTGTATACTACCTGCATATTCTAGGAATATCAAAGCAAATTGGTATAACATGTGATGCCACTCTGATGACATTTCTAAGGAATCTTCAAAGAAAACAAATTGTGACTGTCTTAAGAAGGGAACACTTTCATCCCATGATTGCCATGTGTGATTGCTGCAATAATACCCTACCGGACACAAACTCAAAATCCAAAATCTCAAAGCACAATGACCAATATGTGTGTATACAAACAGCCATTATCAAAGGCTCACAGAAATTGCAAACAGCAGATCCTAGTGAAATAATCCATAATACATCCTAGGGAGGTGGAGATCCAGTACTTGAAGAGGTTTAGGATAGACTGAGAATACCCAATGTATGTTTAGTAGAAAATTCCAGAAGGAAATCATTATGAATAAGAGAAGAGGAATATTTAAGGCATTAATGCCTAAAAATGTTCCACAAATGATGGAAGATATACATTCTTAAATTCATGAAACCCAGTGAGGGGCTGACATTATGGCCCAGGGGGTACCCGCATCCCATATAAGCCCTGGTTCTATTGCTTGCTGCTCCACCTCCTATCCAGCTCTTTGCTAATGTACTTGGGAAAACAGTGAAAGTTGGTCCAATTTGTTGGGACCCTGCACCCTCATGGGAGACCCGGAAGAAGCTCCTGGCTCCTGGCTTCTGGCTTTGGCCTGGCCCAGCTCTCACTATTGCAGCCATTTGGAGAGTGAACCAGCAGATGGAAGATCTCTCTATCTCGGTCTCTTCCTCTGTCTCTTTAACTCTACCTTTCAAGTAAATATTTAAGGAAAAAAAAGATTTTGCTTTTTGTCCTTAAATAAATGAGAAATAATTCATTTAAGAAAAGTAACAAGAACAGATTTTAATTGAAAAATAACCACTTTCTGACAATATAAATAATGGATTGCAAAAAGGGTAAGATTGGGTTCAAAGAGTCCATGTTAGGGGGCTATTACAGTTGACAGATGATGATGGACTGAAGTAGGATGACAATGGCAAGAACAGAGATACATAGAAATTTGGGGAAGGATATTTTGCCAGATTTAATGGCAAATTGCACACAAAGGTGAAAAAAAGAGAAAAGTCAAGATGGCTTCTCATTTTCAGGATTGCAAAAATAGATACACAATGATAGCATTTTGTATGTTAAAGCGTGATGCATAGAGATGAGGGCTATTGAAGTGGGCTGGAGATCATGAGTTTAGCTTTCAACATGAGGAGTTTTTGGTGCTTTTGTGATATAGAGGAGAGAAACATTCGGGTAACTGTCATGAAAAGAGTGAGTTGACAAATAGAAGGCGATGATGAAGATAGAGAAAGAAAAATGATAGAGGATAAGGGAAAACAAATGGAACATGACCAGAAACACAGGGCAGGTGAGACACAACAAAGTTTCAAATACTACATGAGGGCAAAGGAAGATATGCCCTGTAACCTGTAATGATTGCATTGGATTAGCAAGTAGAAAGTCATCGGTGATCTTAATGAAGACCACTTGCTCCCATTCACAATAAAACTTCATCAGAGTGAACAAAAGGAAGAGAATCACTTCAGAGTGAAATACCACTACGCTGATATCATTTTGTTAAATGTCATGAGTCTTAATTCATGCTGGAAACAATATAAGTATTGCCATGTTTTAAACATTAATTCTAATAGGAAAAAAGACTTGGATACTTCCAGTGGTTGCTTAAACAGTTTGTGGGGAAAAAAATCTGCTGGAAATCAAACTGTTTGATGGATTACTTACCAGACCACATACATAGAGATTAAAAATAACCAAAAGATATCTAAATTGGGCGGCTGAGAAAAAACAGGTCCAAGTTGAAGGAAAGTGACTTCATAATGAAATGATGAGGGAGCTACAGCAAATGCATAGAACAAGGTGGTAACTAGGTAATGTTCACCCATTAGTTCCTTTAATAAATAATTGCTATCTACTGGTCAGGCACTAGGGGACAGAGTAGAATGTGCTTGGGTTGTTATGGGAGGGGATTTTTTTTTTTTTTTTTGACAGGCAGAGTGGACAGTGAGAGAGAGAGAGACAGAGAGAAAGGTCTTCCTTTTGCTGTTGATTCACCCTCCAATGGCCGCCGCGGCTGGCGCGCTGCGGCCGGCGCACCGCGCTGATCCGATGGCAGGAGCCAGGAGCCAGGTGCTTTTCCTGGTCTCCCATGGGGTGCAGGGCCCAAGCACCTGGGCCATCCTCCACTGCACTCCCTGGCCACAGCAGAGGGCTGGCCTGGAAGAGGGGCAACCGGGACAGAATCCGGTGCCCCAACCGGGACTAGAACCCGGTGTGCCGGCGCCGCTAGGCGGAGGATTAGCCTAGTGAGCCGCGGCGCCGGCGATGGGAGGGGATTTGAAATAAGTTTGGAGTTACAGATTTAACATGCCATATGTGATCATTAAAACAAAAGGCAGTTTAATGGTTTGTGTTTGGAATGTATCAAATACCTTTATGTTAAAACAATCTTGCCCAGCCTACATCATCAAAAGGTCTTAGCATCAAAATAGCTATGGTAAAATGGTCACATCAAAATGGCTGCATCAAATTGTTTTATGTTACATACCCTGGTGTGCAATAAATTCACCTAAGTAAATTTCATTTTATTAAGGAAAGTCTTAAATGTCAAGTAGTAGAGTTGGGACTTACTAACATAGGCAAAAAGCAACTTGCCCAGGAATGGCATGGTATACATTGCATTTAAAAATCATCCAGGTAAATGCAGACAGATGCATTAGACTGTCACGGCTGGATGACACTAGCTATTAGAAACATCCAACAAACTCGTCTTGCTTAGATTTTAGCCTTCCACAGAAATCTTGTGTTTTTAATTTGACTTCCCTTATACATTTGCCTACAAGGATAGTACTGTTCAGTGGACACAAACACCTGGACAGTGGACAGTTATATATCTTACTATAAATTGATAAGATGCATCTCTGATTTATATGTAAAGAAAGAAATATTAGCCTGGCAGAAATAGTTGGATTTCAACCTTATCTTCAAACAATCTTCAAATCACAAGGAAAGTCATAACAGCCTTTTCATCATGAATATTAAAATAACCTGAACTGAAGAGTTTTATAAAGGAATTCTTAAAAATTAGACTTTGAAATGTGAGCTCCATAAGCACATGCCAGCAACAAATACAAACACATTATTCTAAGCTAAATAAGCCAGACACAGAAAGAAAAATACTGCATGATCTCATGTATATGTGGAATCTAAAAAAAAGTCAAATGCATATAAATAGAGAGTGGAATGGTGGTTACCAGAGGCAGGGAGGAGATATAAATATGGTTATGTGATTTACAGGGTACTTTGTGGCAGTTATGCAGTATGAATATGTGTAAGGCTCTAATGAACAGTAGGAGGACTATAGTTAATAATATTATATTATAGAGTGAAAATTTGGTAAGAGAGTAGATTTTAGGTGCTCTTACTACACACACAAAAATAACTATATAGGATGATAGATTTGCTAATCTGCTTGACTATAGTGATCATTGCTATATGTATATTAAAACATCATGTTGTACACCTCAAATATGTCCAATTAAAAATAAAGCAAAACCAATACTGCTAGACCATATGTAGGTACAAAACCTTCCACCTCAGTACCCTTTGCTTACGATCCATTGAGATGGTTCTACTACTACTCTCCTCTCCTTCCTCTAAACAGCCTGGTTAATTTCTGATTATTTTCATGTTACCCTTCTCAAAAAAACAGCTTATATGACACCTTCACAAATAAGCCTTTCCCAGCCCCTTTTAGGCAGGATTACTTTTTCTTTTCTCCCGTAATTAGAATACTTATCATTCTTGCCCTGTGTCAAAGTTTACCATTGTACACATATCTCTCTTCAGAGAGTGTTATCTCCTTGCGAGTAGGAAACCAACATTTTCCCAAAATGAGTATTTAGTAAATCTAAACTGAATGTAAATGTCCCAATAAAGTGACAGTAGCTCATCATCAGAAGGAGTGCTATTCAAATAGAGCTTCCTGGGATGAAAGAAATGTTCTATATCTGCACCATCCAATATAAAAGAGCCAACTAGCCACATGTGGCTGTTGAGCACTTGAAACAGGGCTAGTGGGATTAAGGAACTGAGTTTTAAATGTTATATAACTTTTATCTAAAATTTTAAATAGTCACATGTGGCTAGTGGCTATGGTGCTGGACAGCACAAGCTATGAAATTACGTGACAGTTTAGTAGGTACATGAATCAGTCAATTCTGGGGAGTATCAGATAGTTCTCTGTTGGCAAGTAGAGACCACTGCACTGATTTTATGCACTACATGGGCATTCTATACTTTGGAAAATTTGGAGAATAATAACAGATGAGGAAGTCCAACCTTGGCTCCATACAGACTTGCATTTTATGGAGGAAATGATAATCTAAGGGCATTACAACATGGATGCAACTGAAAACCATTATGCTTAGTGAAATAAGCCAGTCCCCAAAAGACAAATATTGTATGTCTTTTCTGATATGTGGTGGTTAATATAAAATAAAAAAAGTATAGGAATAAAACAGGCTTCTTGTGATTTGATTGTTGTTTTTTAGCCCTAGTTTATACTCCTGTGGAACTGTGGTCTTTCTATTTTTTGCTTGTTGAATATTAAGGTTAGTGGTGCATTAAGCCAGGATTGTAGAGTGGATTGAAATTAGGTTTTTGCAAAATATAAAAAAAAGAAAGGAAGGAAGGAGAAGAATTGAGGGAGGGGGAGTGGAAAGGAGGGAAGTATGATTATCTTCTTAGAATGGTAACCGAGAGACACATGAAATCTGTTATCTTTATATTAATAGAAATTTTTTTTTTAAATTCAAGGTATTCCTTTCTGAAGTTAACTCTAAATGCTGGCGGTCCATCAGAGTTGAAAACACAACACTAGCTATTAACTCCCTGATTTGAGGAAACAGGTTTAGGGTTCACTGGGTAGGGAACAGGTGCTTTCTGCAGTGACAGTACAGAGACACAGCTAAGGCGTTAGACCTGTCATGCTTTTCTCGGAAGTGTACTCATCAGCACTGGGGAATCTAAGTGAAAACACAGGGATGGCTCAGCACACACGGGTCCTTATAATCAGAGAAACAATTCAAAAGCCACAACACAGAGTGAGTGGAGCCCAGTGATTGCTTTGAATGTGGAAACAGCTCACCCACCAGAAAGCACTTGTGTGCAGGTTTGCTGAGAATCCCTGTTGCCAGGGACAACCCAAAGAGCCGAAGTCCCTAATCCAGCTGCATTTGTGCTGTCACTTTTTCATTTTGGAATTTGCTTGGCACCAAAGAGATTTCCAATGGGCAAAAAGAGTCCTCTTTTGGCCAAGTTGATTATCATTTTTATTTAGTTAAAAGATATAGCAACCTTGCAGGCAGCAGCCTCAGAAGGCTCACGCTACATGATTATCCTCAGCGAGTTTCCTTTTGGATGGTATAACAGCATTTTTGGCCTACTGAGCTTTTCATAGATACTATTAGTACACAGGATATCTCCTCTCTGCCTATTTCCTATACCTTGACTTATTTTTATACTTAAATTCCTAGTGGGAGTTAGCGAGCAAGCCTCAGACACTCAACTGGGGTAGATGGAAAAGTGAGGTAAGTAAGGAGGTTGATAGGTCTGACAGCCAGAATCTGCCTAAAAAAGACCTGTGGATTATTTTTGAGGGAGGCCATTAGAAAGTAAGAACATTGGTTGTGTAGTCAGACAGGCCAGATTTAAATCCTGATCCTGCCTTAACTAGCTCTGTGACCCTGGGCAAACACTGTGTCTGGGACTTGCAAAAAAGATATTAATACTCCTCACCTGGCAGAGTAGTCATGAAATCAATCAATGAATCAATCAATAATGTCTACAAAGCACTTAGCAGTATTTGTGTTATCATTGTCACTAGATTTATAAACTACACAAAGAGTTATATCTGTCTTATACTGTTGTATTACTAGCACTAACACAGTGTTGGGCACATAGAAGATGGAATGACTAATGTTCATAGGAGACTGAGCTAAAAAAAGAGAACAGGCTTCTTTAAAAAAATCTATGTAAGATCCTGGCAATAGATGAGTATTTTAAGGTGACAACTGTTTCAGAAACTTGGGACAGGCATTTGACTTAGCAGTTAAGAAACCAATGTTCTATATTAGAATACTTGGGTTTGAGTACTTGCTCCTAATCTCCATTTCATGCTAATGCAGACCCTGTGAGGCAGCAGGTAATGGCTCAAGTTACTGGGCTCCTGTGACCCATGACCCACTAGGAGCCCTTGGTTGCTTCCTTTCGGGTTGCAGTCCAACCCAGTTGCAGCTGGGACAGACATTTGGGGAGTGAAAAAGTAGATTTTATCTCTCTCTCTCCCTCTCTCTCTATTAATTAATTAACTAAAAAAGAGACAGAAACTTTCGAAGAGTGTGCTCATAGCATCCACATCTTGCTTTGGTACGTGGTAAGTACTGGGAGGTTCTGGAATCAGTCGCCATGACATGCACAAAAGAGTGCTTGTGATAAGCAGTTGCTGCAGGGGCTTTATCAAGTGGATCAATGGGCAAAAAGGGTTAACGGTCTATGCCAGGGAACAGGAGGGATTAGAACTGATCGATTCATTTTAGACAAACCTAGGAACCTCATAAAATAACTGGAGAAGTTTGTGAAAAAGGTTATATTTCGGTAAACTGGTTGGAGCCACTATAATTTGGCTCCTCCCTTTTGTTTTTGAAAGAGAAAGCCTTGTGCACTCTATAGGAATTTCATTCACTCATTTATTTATTTTCATTTATCTGGAAGGCAGAGAAACAGAGACAGAGACAGAGATCTTCTATGCTTTGGTTCACTCCCTAAATGCTCTCAATGGTTGGGGCTTGGTCAAGAGGAAGCCAGGATCCAAGAACTCCATTTAAGTCTTCCGTGTGGGTGGCAGGGGCCCAAGTATTTGGCCCATCATCTGCTTCCTCCTGAGGTACACATTAGTAGGAAACTGGAATCCAGAGCAGAGCTGAACTCAAATTCAGATACTCCAACATGGGATGCAGGCAACCTAAATGGCTGCTTTTCCAAATGCCCACACTATAATTTGGTCCATAAAAATAAATTTGACCTTATTTTGTAGCCATAGGATGATTAAGGTCTAAAATAAGTAGTGACTCTTTTTTTCAAATTGGTGTAGCATAATGAAGTCAGTTCCTTGTATTTACTAAATTATTTTAAAATGAAATGGGTAAGATTGTAAAGGTGAATGCTAATATCCTCACCCAGCTTCTCCTTTGAAAATTATCATGCTGTGTGCTTTAAGTGATTCATTCTTCTTACCGCTTCTTTATTTTTCCTTTTTCGTTATTCCTAAATTTTTCCTTTTTTCTTCATCTCTCCTTTTGGTCTTTCTGACCTTTCTCTGAACTTTGACGTCCAGTGCAGTATCCGGTAAAGTGCTTAGGAATGTTTTAGTTGCTCTAAGTCGATTACTCTTGGAACTAAAGATGTTCACAACTCTTATGTTAGATACTATTATATGGTAAATAAATTCAGACAGAATTTTATACTTATTCAATTTCATTATGAAGAGACCAATTAACAGCTACTTAAATGTGTTAAATGAGGCTATATGGCCTGAGAGGAATTACAAATATTCACTTAGTTTTTCATTGATGCAGAGCTCACTTTTATAGCTTGTACATTAGTGTCCATATATTTTAAATAAGAAAATACAAAGGGAAAGAAAAATAGAGGCTAAAGTTGGAACTAGAACAGGACAAGCTGGGATAAAGGAGAAGAGAAACTCATGTGTGGCCGGCGCCGTGGCTCAATAGGCTAATCGTCTGCCTTGTGGCGCCTGCACACCGGGTTCTAGTCCCGGTCGGGGCGCCGGATTCTGTCCTGGTTGCCCCTCTTCCAGGCCAGCTCTCTGCTGTGGCCCGGGAGTGCAGTGGAAGATGGCCCAAGTGCTTGGGCCCTGCACCCCATGGGAGACCAGGAAAAGCGCCTGGCTCCTGCCATCGGATCAGCACAGCACGCCAGCCGCGGTGGCCATTGGAGGGTGAACCAATGGCAAAGGAAGACCTTTCTCTCTGTCTCTCTCTCTCTCACTGTCCACTCTGCCTGTCAAAAATAAAAAAAAAAAGAAAAAGAAACTCATGTGTTAGAGTTTGAGACTGAAGAGTACATCTACTCCAAGGCTCCGGTTACCAAGTATATGCTGTTGATTCTACAATATGCGTCTTTCCCCTCAAGCTGCAGAATCACATATGTAGCTCTAAGAGAATATCTCCCCATCACTTCAAATTCAGCACGTTCAGAATGAATGTAACATCACCTCCTGCCTCCCCAATCTCTCTCTTTCCTCTCGAAGAGACTCAGCTACATCATAAATAGCCAATGCAGAAATTCTTTCTTCCCTGAGGCCTGAGTGAGTCTTCATAATACAAACTTCATCTTGTCACTTTCACAAATCCTTCAGTGGCTTTCCATTGCCTTGAGATAGAATTCAGACGCTAAGATGTAGCTTCGAAGGCTCTCTGATCCATCCTCTTCCTATTTCTCTAGCCATTGTCAAATATAAAAGCGAATCTAGACTTAGTAAGGAGAGCCTTTATTCAGAAGGATAATTACAAGAGAAAAAAGGGAGTATTGCAGTAAGGAGAACCTGTAGCCAAAAGATCTGCAAGTTATCAAGAGTTAGGCAAAATAAATAAATAAATAAATTTTCATTCATACAAGAATGACCAGGGCTGGACAGGAGCAGGTACTGGGAGCTGGAAAGAAAGGGTGGCATGATCTGAGAAGAAACAGATGAGAGGTTATTATCCTGAGGCCCATTTTATTAGGTTATTCCCCAGTGATATAATAAAATACCTGAGGCTGGATGACTTTAAAAAGAAAAGAGATTTGTTTAGCTCACAGATTTGGAGTCCGGAAATCCAAGATTGAGCAGCCCCTTAGATTTGACCTGTGGTAGGGCTTCATGGCTGATGGTATCGTCAGGGCCAAAGCACACTTGGAAGAGATCACATGATGTGACTTTTCCAAATTTTTCTGTACTGCTTCATCTCGCTCCTCACCCAGTCTCACTGAAGGTGGCCAGTTATACCCCTGCCACAGCCTGAATGCTTTGTTGTTTAGCAATTTCCTCCACCAGATAAGTTTCTAACTCTTAAAGTTGGCCTTCCATAAAGCCCTAGGACATGAATACAATTCAGCAAAGCTCTTTGCTACTCATAACAAGGATAGCCGTGTCTCTAACTGTCAATCCTCATCTTCTTATCCTCTGGTCCCTCACCAGAATGAACCATCATACTGCATTTATGGCATTCTAGACCTTTTCTAGCCAGCCCCTCCACACTCTTCCAACCTCTGCCTGTTAGTTGGTTCTAATGCCATTTCCACAATTTCAAGTACAACTATAGAAATGATCCTGTTCTTCACGATCAATTTTCTCTATTTGCCTGCTTTCCATTGCTGTAACAAAATACCTGAGTCTGGGTAACTTATAAAGGAAGCAGATTTATGTATCTCGAAGTTTTAAAGGCTGAAAGTGCGTGATCAGGCAGATCCAGTGGTTTGATGTCTCATCAGAGCCTTGCTTTGGCTTGGATATGGTTTTGGTGTATCTCCCAAGGTTTCATGCGTTGAAGTATAACCACCACTGTGAGGTGTTAAGAGGATGGAAATTTAATCTAATTAAAGGGTTTAGAGGTAGAGTCTTTGGGAAGTGATTAGGATTAGGTAAGGTCATCAGGGTAGAGCCCCATGATTGAATATTGATTGCTTTGTAAGAAGAGGGAAAGGGACCAGAAGACACACACGTACACACACACATGTGTATGCACACTTTATGTCTCTTGGTCTCTGTTGCACTACTATGGACTCTGTCAGGAAGAAAGGCATCATAAGATACAGGCCCTCATTCTTGGATTGGACCTGGGAGCCAAAATGTATCTCTTCTCTTTATAAAGTTATCCAGCCTCCAATATTTCATTAAAGTAATGAAAAACAGACTAACGTGGGTTTTGTGTGAAGGGCATCACACAGGAAGATGGAAAGCCAGAAAGATTCAGGAGTCAGGCTTACTTTTTTTTTAATAACTCATTATCATGGGAACTATCTAACTTCATGAAATCCCTTCTAAGGGCAATGTCCCCAGTAACCTAACCCCTTTCCTAGGGGTTCCTAGGATGAAGGAGTTCAACTGATTAATTATGAGTCAAATAAAGGAATTTGGAGGGTCTGTGCCTGGTTTTGTCATATATACACAAAGAGTCATTAGTGAATTTTTCCTAAATCATTTGGAGAAAGATGATTCTTTGTATTAGGTCCTTTTCTGGACTGCAAAGGATGGGGGACTTTACCCTTCTCTGTTATGTAGGAGCACAGAAAACAAGTAAAATCTACCATTGTCATTTTGTTCTCTTACTCTCTTACTTTTTATGTTGGGAGAAGACCAAACTTGAAATTCTGCCCACAACTACTAATCTCTGCCATCACAGGCTAATGCTTTCTAAGTACAATTTATCCTGCTTGTTTGAACCCACCATTCAGCAAGAAACTGCACTGGTAGGTGTTTCTTAAGCTCTGAACAAAGATGGGTGCCCTGCACTATATTTCCATGAGCATGTTGAACTTTACATGAACAATGTGCTCCTGGAAAAAGCAACAATTATGAATCCCCTCCCTCCTGGCTTTGGCCTGGCCCAGCCCTGACCGTTGCAACCATTTGGGTAGTGAACCAGCTGCTGAAAGATTTCTCTTTCTCTCTCTCTCTCTCTCTCTCTCTCTCTCTCTCTCTCTCTCATGGTAACTCTGATTTTCAAATAAAGACATAAATCTTAAAACAAAAAAAAAAGAATGCCTCCCCCTATTTAGTGTTCCCAGAATCTGCTTATTTCAAGGAAGCACCCATTGCTTCAGGACTTAGATGGCACACAGACACCCCCATTGTCTACCTATGACAGAATAAAGAATCTCTATATTAGCATTCTTCAGAGAAACAGAGCCAACATAAGATAGAGAGAATAGGGAATTTATTAGGTGAATGGCCTTGCAATTATCTGAGAAGTCCCTGAGCAAGGCCTCTGAAAGCTGGCACACCAGGGAGGCAGGTGGTGCAATTCAGTCTGAGGCCAAAAGGCCTGAGAACCATGAGATCTGATGGTGTAACTGGAAGTCTAAGGGTGAAGACCCAAGAACATAGAGGGACAGAGGTGTGGGTTCCGGGTTCCAAATGCCCCAGACCTTAGAGTTGTGTCATCCAAGGAAAGGGTGAATGGGTATCTGAGCTCCAGAGGACAGGAAATTCACCTTTTCTTTGCCCTTTTGCTTTGTATGGTCCCTGGATGAACTGAATGATGGATACCTGCTCACACTGAGTAGAGGTGGGTCTTCCTTATTCAGGCCACTGATTCAAATACTCATCTCTTTAGGACACCTCAAAGACATAGCCAGAATCCCTTAATCCAGTCAAATTCATACCTGAAATTATCCCTCACACCCTCCAAATTTCCATTCTTTGTCTCATGAATGATTAAGTGGACTGTTCATCCCCGCTGATCAATAGGAACAAAATGCCCATTAATCTGACTTGATCATTCTTTAGTTATGCCTCTCTTCTTTCCCCCCAGGCTCTTTACTCTGGCTCTTCCTCAGCTGAGCCAGCATACAATTTTCATTACTGTTCCTTCCTGAGATAGGCTGATTTCAGGGTAAAACTGTCTCTGATTGTTAAAGAAAAATGTAGCTGAATGCCATTTAAATGTGGTAATGCTGAGTTCAAGTCCAATCTGCGGAGGTGACTGGGTATTTCCAAAGAAGAATAGGGCAGCAAGGAAGAGGAATGAATAGAGTAGGCATGGGATGGGAAGGGTGTGGTGAGAGGGTTTGAACAAAATTTGGAAAGTGGAAAATTTTAAGAAGTGGGTAAGGGGATTGGCCAGTGTCCATAAAATTAGACCATCTGTGTCTGCTAACTGGAATTTACTTAAGTTAGTCATCTACCTTCCTACAGAATCTAGGACATACGGCTCGCAAATCCTTGAGAAAACATTTCTGAATTATAGGAAATATATTCATATTTGAATATAACAGAGAAAGGATTTATAAGTGTCATTCCTTTTTTTAAAAAAAAGAGTACACTACCCCCCCATCCATGATTTTGCTTTCTGTGGTTTTAGTTGCCTGCTGTCAACCACAGTCTGAAAATATGAAATGGAAAATAAATAATTCAGAAGTTTAAATAACTTTTATTACAGAACATTGTTATATTCTATTTTGTTATTAGTTGCTAATCTCTTGTTATGCCTAATTTATAAACCAAACTTTATCATAAGTATGTATAGGGTTCAGTACTATCTGCAATTTCAGGCATCCACTGGGTGTCTTAGAACATATCCTTTGCAGATAAGGGGAAACAATTGTAAATGCTTTGAAGAAAAGGTCATTCAGGGCCTATAGTTAGACTTGAGCGAGAATAAACAGTAAATTCTTTTGACAGTGTTGATTTTTCTCAGGCAAAAACTTAAGGGAATTGGAGTCATCATCTTGGGACATGGCTTGAGCTGTTGGAAATGCTAGCGCTTATTCCCAGTCTCTTAGCATGGGAGGGGCTGTACATAGATGGAATCATTGTCTGCTGAGAGCATGCAGCTTTCCTGGGCCAAGACTGAGGCTTACTCAGAAGAAGGCTTAGAGGAGCCTGCCCAAAGTTTAGTTGCGAAGTAATCTCTGTCAGGGGCTACTGGCAGATCACATCACTTCTACCAATTTATCACATTTCCCCCCAACATTTCTTTCTAGTGCTTCTGCTTTTTCCTATAAAAGCAAAGCACTTTTCTGCCAGGGTTTTGAGATTTTTGCAGAGGTCAGAGTGTGCTCTCTATTGTAATGGCCCTCCTCTCCCTATTGTCTGCCTTTCCCCTCTTGCAACAGTCTTTTCAAACTATGTCTCCACTTTCCTAAATTTGATTTAGTTTTTATTTGACAACAAAGCACTCTGACATTCATCATCTTATATTATAATTATTTGTTTCATGTCTGTCTTACTGGGTACTCATAGTGGCAAGAACTCAGTTACCTAGTATCTAGTACAGCATATAGTATCAAATAGGTGCTCAATAAATATACGTCCACTGGTGCAAACTGTTGAAATCTTTACTTAATATATGCTAAATTGATCTTCTGTATATAAAGATAATTGAAAATTAATCTTGATGTGAATGGAAGGGGAGAGGGAGTGGGAGAGGGGAGTGTTGTGGGTGGGAGGGAACTTATGGGGGGGAAGCTATTGTAATCCATAAGCTGTACTTTGGAAATTTATGTTCATTAAATAAAATAAAAATAAAAATAAAAAAGCTGAAAAAAAATACGTCCACTGAAGAGTTCATTCAGTGATGCTATTTCGATAATTTACATGTGACTACAAATACAGATAGTCCCCGAGTCACAATGGTTTGACTTATGATTACATTAGATATTCTATACTTTATAATAAAAATAGGCTTTGTGTTAGATGATTTTGATCAACTGAAGGCTAATGTATGTGTTTTGAGCACATTTAAGGTATACCACACTAAGAAATCATATTTGGTAGGTAAGATATATTAAATGTATTTTAGGCTAAAGATGTTTTTCATTTATTATGGGTTTATTGTGATATACCCTGATCATAAGTCAAGGAGCATTTGCATTGCAGAATTATGACCCTGTAATCAACTATGAAATTTTTCAAGCACACAAATGATAAGTAATAGTGCTAGTAATTTCCTTTGAGAAAGTTTAGTTCCTTTATTAAGTAAAGAAGACCAGAGACATAATATTAACCCCCACACCCACCTCCACCCCTTTCCTGTAGAAATTCAAAATTTGAATTGTAGACTGTATGGGAGGAAAAACCTTTCCTCTACCCTTGTATGTTTAGAAAATAGGGCCTGTAAATTAAATTGACAAAAGAAAAATTAGGGATGGGCATAAGGTTCTACCTGTCATGCCAGCATCCCATGTGAGTGCCAGTTCAAGTCCCAGCTGCTCCACTTCTGATCCAGCTCTCTGCTAATGCTCCTAGGAAAGCAGTAGAAGATGGCCCAAGTACTTGTGCCCCTGCCAACCATGTACAAGATCTGGATGAAACTTCTGGTTGCTATCTTCAGCCTGGCCCAGTCTCGGCTATGTGGCCATTTTGGGAAAGTACCAGCAAATGGAAGATTCATTCTCTCTCTCTCTCTCTCTCTCTCTCTCTCTCTCTCTATATATATATATATGTATATACACATATATATAATATATGTATAAAATTATATATATTTTCTCTCTCTCTATACACACACACACACACACACACACACACATATATATATCCCCCTCTCTTGGTAACTCTGCCTTTCAAATAAATAATAAATCTTGAAAATAAGACAAATTAACAAGGAAAAAGGCATACTATTTTTATTGATGCTTATCTTTTTATGTGGATGGGAACTTCAGAGAAAATAAGTGAAAGCATAAAGAAATGGTTGGGCCTGGGGACTTATATACCATTTTAACAAAGGGCAAAAATTTGTGGGAGAAGTGATTAGACAAAAGAAAGGAAGTTTGGGTTTATAGTGATAACAAATCATGGGAAAGTAACTAGGAAATATATGGAGAAACTAATAGAAGATAAAGATTATTTTAATAACGTTTGCTTATGCAGACTTGTCTCAATCTCAACTCCTCATCTCTAATGTCAAAAGTTGCTCTCTCAATTCTGGTAAAGGGTGGGAAATTTGTGTCCTGATTTTAAGCAAATGAGGGAGGGCAGAAAGCTCTTCCTGTATATGCTGTTTCTCAATTGCCTTGAGTTCAAAATAATCCATATGTCAAATGTCTTATTCTGACATGGCATATTCTGATCCCTTTCAAGATCCCTGGTCCAGAAGAAAAAAAAATAAACATGCATGTATTGAGATCTAGCTTGTTTTTGTCGCTTAATTAACAGGAAGATGCTTTGTAATTGTTCCAGGATTTAGAAAATAAGGCAAAATATAAGATTTATGTTTTATTTTCTACTGTTTCCCAATGTGTTAGACTGCACACTTAACTGTACACTTTGGTTAACTCTTCAAATTAATCCCAAAGATTATATTTAAGGTAAAGAGCTATTTGCTGAGTATTTAACAGCCCACTAAGCCCATTGATCTCATTGATATCATGGCTCAGTTTCCAGAGTAAGTTGGGTAATTAACAATGTAGATGAGTTGCTACAGGCAAGATCTTTGTGTGTTGATATGCTGGCTTTTAGCTCTCTTTTTAAGAGCACTAATCACATTTGCATACTTATTTCATCTTGAAGACCTTTATTACTGTCTATAAACTTAAAATATCTTGAGCATAGCAGCAACTTTGCTCAATTGTTCATAGTCTCAGTTCATTCACACTTTAATTGTTAAATGAAAGCAGTGTTGCTGAACAGGAAAGGATTATGTCAATTTGGAGAAAAAGAAAGATATTCATATTTTGAAAGTAGTCAAAACTGAAATAATGTAAAAGATTTATAAGGAAATGAAATTACTTTGTGATTTAAATAGTACAAAGGATAGCAAGTAGAATTATTTGATATGAAGGTCAAGCTCAAGAAGTAGTGTGCGCTTGCTTTAATGGATTCCTACCAAATGAGGCAAATATAAGCACAGCCCAATTAAAGTACAGAAAAGGGGGTGAATCACAGGGAGCCCTAAACTGTGTTTACAATCACAGCTGGAAATGCTTACCTAGTTTTAATGCAGTTACTCAGCCAGTGTTTGTTTCCATGTGAGCAAAATGATGAAGATTACTAGATGTATTCTATATGCACAAAACAAAGCCAACAGGTTAATGGGAAAGGAATAGTTTGTGCTAGATTCAATTGTTTTGATGTAAAACAAACAAAATGATAACAAGATTTGAATAGTAGTTTGACATGTAGTTTTCCTACTAAAATGTGGCAATTAATATATTTTATTACTACATCACAGTTATGGTACTGTCATTTTTCATGGCATAACTAAGTATAGCTTAGGTAGCTATAATGACTTAGGACAGAATATGAGATGCCTAGACCTTGCAGTGACTGAGCCAGCTTCAGGTTCTGCCAGACCACGAGGCAGAGCTAGGTACAGAATACGTCACTGTCCACTCAGAGAATCAGTAATGGAGAGAGAGAGAAAACGAATGAGAATGGGAAGTTCCTGCACTAAGTAACAGGATATCCCCACAGCTCGTCAAAGCACATGAATTCGTGTGAAAAGTGGTGAGCAGGACTCCAGGAAGTCTACCACAGTATATGAAAATTTCAGCTGACAAAGTAAGGTTCATGAGCAGTGAGCAAATTCCAGGGATTGGCATTACTGGTAGGATAAAGATAGCCATAGTCCTATTGATATGGGATAGGCAGACAGCCATCACCCCCCACTTCCCACCCTATTATATACCCTCCTATTTGTCAATCAAAATGCCCCCTTTCTTGGAATGCATCCCTTTCATCCAGAACCTGGTGGGAGGGGGGACTCCCTGTAAATTGCCACTACTCCCCTACTTCATAAAAGAAGCTGACAACTGGGGAGAACTCTCTTCTGCCAGAGACCATGAGTGGAGGAGGTGCTGGGGTATGCACTGTCTTCTTCCCTTCTCCCACCCCCTTCTCTTTTGGGCCCCACTTCCCATTCATGAAGGGTATCTCTCTGTGTGGGGCAACCATGTATGCTTGTATGTGTGTATGTGTTTGCTTACTCACCTTTTAAATAAAACGTTATCAGTTTCTGCACCTTATACATGCCTGTACTTAGAATACTTCTCTAGGTGCAAGGCAAGAACTTGGACTATAATTTAATAATTCACTTCCCTACATTATTGTGAAGGTATAAGTATTAGATTGTAAGGGAAGGAAAAATCTTTTCCCTCTACCTATTTTAGATTCATTGGCTGGGAACCTGTAAATCAGACTGACAAAAGCTAGGTTACTAGATTAACAAAAGAAAAACAGAAATTTATTAATACAAGGCCAGCACTATGGTGCCCCAGGTTAAGCTGCTTTCTGCAGCCCTGACTGGGCTCTGGTTTGAGTCTCAGCTGCTCCACTTCCAATCTTGCTTCCTGCTAATGTGCCTAGGAAAGCAGCAGAAGCTGGGCCAAGTGCCTGGGCCCCTTGCACCCACGTGGGAGATCTGGATGAAACTCCTGGCTCTTGGCTTCAGACTGGCCCAGCCTTGGCTGCTGCAGCCATTTGGGGAGTGAACCAGTGGATAAAAGATCTCTCTCTCTCTCTCTCTGTGTGTGTATGTGTTTCTCCTTCTTTGTAATTCTGCCTTTCAAATAAATAAATACATCTTTTTTAAAAAAAGAGATTTGTTAACATGTGACTCATAAATACATAACACTGCAATAGAGCACTCAGAAATGAGTAATTCACATGGTGGTTAGAATTTGGGTTGCATAGTATCTTAACAAAAGAACAAAAATGCTTAGAAAAGTGGTAAGACAAAAGAAAAGGATTTTGAGTTTCTAGGTCACCACTTTTTGCATAGTGGGAGATAAGGGCTAGTTAGTCACATTTGTTATGTAGATTCCTCTGATGCTATCTCCAGGCTGATAAGGGTCTAGAATTTCTAGAGATGAACTTCCAACCTTCTTTGTAGAAAGGAGAAGGGAGACATCACCACAAATTTATGTTCTGCTTTTAGGTAAATTGAGAGAGGCCAGAAACCTTTCCTTGTTCAACTCAAAACAATGCTTATGGCCAAGGTGGCATGTTTGGGGTGGAAAGTTCTGCTATTCTTAAACAAGACAGGAACTAAGGGAAATAGCAGAAGTCTGTTTTCATAATGGAGGCATCTGGCCTATGGTAGAATAGAGGTAAGGTCACTTGCAGATGAGAGAGAGACTAGAGACCATTCACTGCCTTCTGATTAAGGACAGGGTTAGTCCTCCACTGTAGGCTACAAGGGTCTATCAGGGAAGTTTTGGAGAAATTAAAGACAACAAAAAGTAGGACAAAGCCCAGTCTGACATTCAGAATCAGGAAATAATTTTCAAGAATTCAGAGTGAGAGCCGGCGCCGTGGCTCAATAGGCTAATCCTCCACCTTGCGGCGCCGGCACACCGGGTTCTAGTCCCGGTTGGGGCGCCGGATTCTGTCCCGGTTGCCCCTCTTCCAGGCCAGCTCTCTGCTATGGCCAGGGAGTGCAGTGGAGGATGGCCCAGGTGCTTGGGCCCTGCACCCCATGGGAGACCAGGAAAAGCACCTGGCTCCTGGCTCCTGCCAGAATCAGCGCGGTGTGCCGGCTGCAGCGGCGGCCATTGGAGGGTGAACCAACGGCAAAGGAAGACCTTTCTCTCTGTCTCTCTCTCTCACTGTCCACTCTGCCTGTCAAAAAAAAAAAAAAAAAAAAAAAAAAAAAAAAAAGAATTCAGAGTGAAATCAAGCAGACATGGTCTTTGATTTGTTGGAGTTCATGGGAAAGATGTGAATGCTTTGAACATATGCGGTGGATAGCCACTTCACTTGTATACCCACTGTCATTCCTCTTAGCAGCTCAAGGACTGTGCAAGTGCTCCCTTTCTCCCTTGCTTCATCTGTTTTTCCATTTTTGTTGAATTATTTGCCTCATTATGCACACAAGTGATAATATTTTTCACCTTGGCACAACTCTCCCTTGTTATATCCCTTCCTTTGTTCTCCTTTTAGCAAAACTACCTGAAGATTGTCAATACTCATCCTCTGTATTTCATCACCTTTTGTTCATAACTTGGGTTTTTATTCCCAACACTTCACTGAGGTAGCTTGTGACAAATTTGCCAATTGTCTACATGTTCCTAAGTTTCACGCTCAATGCTCAGTACTCTTACTACTCAGCAATAAGCTATATTCAGCATAATGTGATCACTTCTCTTTGCTTTTGTCTCCCAACCGTATTGGCTGATTTTTCTTGGCATACTTTGCTGGATCATTCTTATCTTCCCAACATCTTATATGTTAGAGTCTCCTAAGGCTCAGTTCTATAATTTCTTCCTGTCTTTTTATTGCAAGGTTTGTGATTTTCTGCTTAAAGACTTTCTCTGCATGTGCTCTACCTGTAACATGGTCAAGTTGCTCCGGAAGTTAGGATCCTTGGGAGCAGCCCCTAACCAATAACTGGCAGGGATTAGTGGGTAAATAGCCCAACTTCCTCATGTCTTGGGAAAAATGACATTAAGATATTTTCCATAGTTTCTTAGAATTATCTTTCATCTGGAGAAACGTAAGGGTGAACAAGAAGTAACCTGTTAATTATAATATTCTGCATTGGCTTTTCTTCTTTTCCTGTCTCACTTTTCCTCTTTCCAATTGGTATATTTTGGGGATCACTTCTTGTCTTAAGCTGAGTTCCTCAGTAATCAGACTCTGAGTCAGAGGTATGTGAGCAAGAGGCTTATTGGGAAATGTTCCTAAAAGTCTTGTCTGTCCACAATGCTAAATCAGAATAACAAGGAAAAGACTTGAGGATGAAGAGAAATTTTAATAATCAACTGGTAGATGAGGAGTCTAGCAAACTAATGCCTCAAGAACCTCCATCCTCCTGAAGGAGGGTGGCTCAGGGTTTTTAAGGAGTTCAAAATAGGAAGTTGTATTTGGAAGGACATCTGATGGCATACCAAGAATCAGAGGTAGGAGGTCAGGAGCAAACAGCCAAATGCCAAAACTAGTTGCAGGTCTGTTAACACGATGTTTTATTAAGCTTGCATGCCAATGCACTTTCTTGAGAAACATGCTGAAGGGGAACTGATGGCTTGATCTTAACACAGGTGGAACATAACAGATGTTCTGCATGGATAAGAAGCTGAAAACATTATTTGGCTAGCATGTAAAAGAGGCAAAGTATTATGCTAAGAAATTCTAATGTTTTCTTAACCATAATGGGGCCCACATACCCTAAAATCTCTGACTAATGAAGTTTACTCTGCCCCTAGTTACCCACACCCCATTATACCCTGTTAAAGGAATACTCTCAGGAATTACATCAGTAAGACTGGAAGAGAACCATGATTGGGTAGAGGGAGGATTTAAACAGTAATGAGGATGTAACATAGGTATTAGCCAACTCTGTGGGGCTTTATTAATTAGGATATCCTTCAGAGTTGCCTCTAATGGAGGCAAAGGACACAGAGTTGTGTACCTTGAACAGACCAGTGATCGTACAGAGCTTGCCCCTGGGTAAGGGAAATTTTCAGAGAGGTACTTAGCTGTGAGCCATTAGCAATGATACTCCTTGTGGCTGAGAAAATGGATAGTAAGGAATCCCATTGGGTTACCAGAATTCAGTACAACCTATCCCTTGTGTTGTTTGCATTCACTTTTTCATATACATTTGTTTATCTAGGACAAGCTCCTTCAAAATTCGGCTTGGTCTCTATAGCATAATAAAAAAATAAATTAGGTGTTTGTCCACAGTTCCTGGCACAGGACTCCTAAAACTCTTGGCATTTCCTGATTGGAGTGTCTTTGTTATTTATAACTAGACCCTTTCCATGTCATCTGAGTTTATACTGGTGAGGTGACTAAGAGTATTACCCCTAGACAGATAGCTTCAGGATGGGGGTTGTCACCAGAAAGTCCAAACACATTATTAGAGATTTCAGCCGTGGCCCCTGACATTTGGGAAGGAAATCGGGCCTAGAATCTGAGTTCCATAAACTCTTAAAACAGTGCGATCTAGAGAACTTGGAGGTTGGTGAACACACTGAAGTACTGAGCCAGTGCTATACTCAGAGAGACGTGGAAGCTCTTCGTCCCCTCTCCTTCTCCCTTGCCCTTTGTCTATTTTCCAATTGGCCATTTCCAAGTTGTATGCTTCATGATGAACCATAGAAACTAAGTCAAGTGCTTCTATAAAAAATATATGTGAATTCTTATACTAAATTATCAAATCTGAAGAGGACACTGTAAGAAGACCTGAATTTATAGTTAGTTGGTCAGAAGTACATGTGGTTCCTGGGACCTACAGTTGGCATCACAAGCAATCTTGTGGACCGAGCCGTTAACCTGTGGGGTTTGTGCTAACTCCGGGAGTTAGTCTTGAAATTGAATTGAATCATCTGACATTCATTCGGTGGCAGAAAATTGGTTGTTATTGTTGGAAACACACATACACACACACACACTGTCAGAAGTGGTATCGGAGAAAATGTTATCACAATCTCTTTTCCTCAGAAAACGTACAAAAGGGAGACTAGTGGTATGATTTCTTGTTTCTAGCTGTCTTGAGGCCACAACCAAAATTCTCCCTTCCCCTAATCACTATCTTTTTCTAGATTCCCCTCACCCTCAGCTAGTATCCCCTCTCTTCCTTTCCAACGTACTTACTGGTCAGATGATGCTTTTGACTGTCTGATGTGGAATGAATTGCATCCCCTCAAAATTCATAAGTTGATGTCCTAACCCCCATTGTGATTGTATTTAGACACCTGGCTTTTAGGCGGTAAATTAGATCAAATGAGGTCATAAGGCTGGAGCCATAGTATGACAGGATTGATGGCCTTAGAGGAAGAGGAAGATAGTCTCTCTCTCTCTCTCTCTCTCTCTCTCTCTCGCCTTTCAAGCCAGGAGGAGAGCCTTCAGAAACTGAACCTGCCAGATTTTTATCTGGGATATCAAGCTGCAGAACTGTAAGGAAATAAGTTTCTTTTGTTTAAGCCATCCATTCTATGGTATTTTGTTTATTATTTTAAAGATTTTATTTAATTTATTTGAGAGTTAGAGTTACAGACAGTGAGAGGGAGAGAGAGAGAGAAAGGTCTTCCTTCCATTGGTTCACTCCCCACATGGCCGCTACGGCCGGAGCTGCGCCAATCCGAAGCCAGGAGCCAGGAGCTTCTCCCTGGTCTCCCTCGTGGATGTAGGGGCCCAAGCACTTGGGCCATCCTCCACTTCTTTTCCAGGCCATAGCAGAGAGCTGGACTGGAAAAGGGGCAGCCGGGACTAGAATCGGCGCCCTTATGGGATGTCCGCACTGCTGGCGGGAGATTAACCAAGTGAGCCACGGCGCCAGCCCCGGGAAAGGACGCATTTAAACGATAGCAGTCGTTATGCCTTTCTTAAGCCATGGCTTCTGCCCTGATGATTCACTGCAAAGTTGGGCAGGTGGGTGTATAAAGGGGCAGCAGACAAAACAGAGCCCCAAATATATTCTTCCCTGTTCCCATCATGTTCAAGTAGCCCTATTCCTCCAGATAACCAAGGTCAAATACCCCTACAAGTATGGTAACTAATTTTCTTCCTTGTTGGGCTCTTGTTACAAGTAACAGAAAGCAGCTGTGGCTTAAAGTTCAGGGAGGTTTTTACCATGTCTCTGGTTTAAGCATATTCTCTCTGGGAACTGCAACTTCTAGACCCCTAAAACTTTCCATTCTCTCATCCATAGTCCCCGTGAGTATGTTACATTGCATGGCAAATGCAACTTTGCAGATGCAATTAAGATGATTCATCAGCTGACCCGAGGAAGGGAGATTATCCTGGATATCAGGTGGGCCCACTCGAATCGCACGAACTCTGAGTGGGAAAGTGTTATCCAGATAGCAGAAGAGGAGCTCAGGAGAGGTGGTTCAGAAAGAGAAGTTACAGAGATTTGAACCATGAGAAGGACTGGACATACTGCTGTTTTTAAGCAGAAGAGGCTGAGTGGTGTTTGGCCAGCAATTGAGGTGCCTGTGTCCCATATCAGGCTTCAATATTTGGCTCTGGCTCGTCACTACAGTTTCCTGCTAGTGCAGACCCTAGGGCACAGCAGTGATAGTCCAAGTCGCTGGGTTCCTAACACCCAGGTGGAAGACCTGGGTACTTTCCAGATCCCAGCTTTGGCCCAATCCAGTCCCAGCTATTGTGGGCATTTGGAAAATGAACTGGTTAATGAGAGCTTCTCTCTCTCTCTCTCTCTCTCTCTCTCTCTCTCTTCTTGTCCTTCTGATTCTGAAACATTTATTTTAAAATGAGGAGGTGGGGCTGGCATGGTGGCAGAGTGGGTAAACCACCACCTGCAATGCCAGCATCCAATATGGGCGCTGATTTGTGTCCCAGCTGCTCCACGTTCCATCCAGCTCCCTGCTAACGCACTTGGGAAAAGCATCAGAAGATGGGCCAACTGCTTATGCCCCTGTCACCCTTGTGAGAGACCTAGATAAAGCTCCTGGCTTTGGCCTAGCCAAGCCCTGGCTGTTGCGTCCATCTGGGGAGTGAACCAATGGATGCATGACTCTCTGTCTCTCTCCCTCTCTGTAACCATGCCTTTCAAATAAATAAATAAATCTTTTAAAAATAAATTAAAAAAAAAAGATGAGGAGGCAGCATGATAAGGAATACAGGCAGCCACAAGGACACAAAAGAGGATTCGAGGTGACAGCCATTAAAGATTTGAACTCTTTCAACAACCTGAAAAGCTTGGTAGAAGATTCTACTGTAGAACCTGAAGATAAGACCCTAGATCAGCCAACACTTTGATATCAGCTTTGAGAGCCCTAGGCAGTGAAAGCCTATAGAACTATGAGATGATAATTTTTGTCATTTTAAGTCATTAAGTTGCTGGTAATTTGTTGCAGCAATAGTAGAAAATGAATTCATTCGTGGAATCTGAAGTTATGGAGATAGGAAACCCACATTACCTAGACGGGTTGGTCATTGAAGGTGATGGTAAGCAGTGCCACTCTTACTTTCACTCTGGCTCTCTGAGGCATATTTTATATCTAGTTGGGACATAGCATTATATAATGGCCATTGAAACATATTCTGGCCAGCGCAACGGCTCACTTGGCTAATCCTCCGCCTGCGGTGCTAGCACCCCGGGTTCTAGTCCCGGTCGGGGTGCCTGATTCTGTCCTGGTCGCTCCTCTTCCAGTCCAGCTCTCTGCTGTGGCCCGGGAGGCAGTGGAGGATGGCCCAAGTGCTTGGGCCCTGCACCCGCATGGGAGACCAGGAGGAAATACCTGGCTCCTGGCTTCGGATTGGCATAGTGCCTGCCGTAGCGACCATTTGGGGGTGAACCAACAGAAGGAAGACCTTTCTCTCTGTCTCTCTCTCACTGTCTAACTCTGCCTGTCAAAAAAAAAAAAAAAAAAAAAAAGGAAACGTATTCTACTCTATAACCTTGAGAGTGGAACCCATATTCATAAGAAATGATTTTGAGCCTGTGCCTCAATTGATTCTTTAAGAGCTATTCTATCACACATACCTATGATACCTGTCAATTCTAGGATGGAAGGCATCAAAGGTAATCTCCTTCCACCAACTGTTTTGTGTCCTTGAAAGAAAATTCCATAATCATAATCTGGGTTTGATCACTGTCAGTAGATGGAGTGGTACAATTGGCAGCAACAGTAGCAAAATCACCCTTGGTTAGTGAGACTCAATGATGTTAGCCTGTGTTTAGTTTCCGTATTTGCTACCAAGGTTTCTCCATTTATGTGCTCCTTGTGTTAGACTGGCATAGCCTAATTGGCCTAGTTGTGATTTCTCTATTGTTATTTGGTGCCTCTTCCATATTGGATAATTTCTGGTAGGTGTCAAAATAAATAAATATCTTCATGTTGCACTCTTAATTCCCAAGTGTCTATCCACTGTTTCTTCCGAAGACCTCCTTACCCTTGACTTTAAATTGTTGTCCTTCTAGGTCACTGACCACCAATCAATCAAGCTATTTTCCAATGTCCATGAGTTAAAATATGTTCCAACCTCTAGCCACTTCTCTTTCTCTCTCTCTCTCTCTCTCTCTCTCTCTTTTTCACAAAGTAAAAAGTAAACCTGATGCATCACATGAAATTCTGGCCATTGGGAGGATTTTCCTTTATGGGTGTCTTTCAAAACCACCCCTGAATAGGGCTTCAGTGAAGCCAGAATTTATTTTCAACTTCCACCCACATACTGAGCTGATCTAACTGTGAGTTAAGTAAGCTCAGTCTTTTTTACTTCTCTATCAGCTGATCATGAAGAACCTCCTGCCTGGAGCCTGCACCCTGGCGCAGTGGGTTAACACCTTGGCCTGAAGCGCCCATATAGGCGCTGGTTCGAGTCCTGGCTGCTCCACTTCCCATCCAGCTCTCTACTATCGCCTGGGAAAGCAGTAGAAGATGGCCCAAGTCCTTGGGCCCCTGCACCCACATAGGAGAGCCAGAGGAAGCTCCTTGCTCCTGGCTTCGGATCGGTGCAGCTCTGACCATTGCAGCCATCTGAGAGTGAACCAGTGGATAGAGGAACTCTCTCTCTGCCTCTCCTCTCTCTGTGTAACTCTGACTTTCAAATAAATAAATAAATCTTTTAAAAAAATGAACCTCCTGTCAAACCAAAGGGATAAACTTAGGGAGAAGGACTAGTGTAAGTGTAGTAGATGAATTGGAGGTAATGACCACCTGTTCATGCAGTTTAAATATAACTTATGGCCCGGCTAGTGCTTGATCCTGAATGGACTCCCTCCAACTAATGATAGATTTGGGTCCTGCTTGATTTCAAGATCTGTTTGGAGCTAACAAAAGTCAGGTCTATATGCATAGTTCTGGATGCATACACACCTTTCAAAACATACCCTCAGGTCAGATATGGGAATATTGTATGATATGATAAATTATCTATGGCAAACTGAGTAACTTATAAATAACTGATGCCATAAACAAGAGTGTCAATTGTTAAGTCAACAACAGGAGTCACTGCACGCTTACTCCCCATGTAGAATCTCTGTCCTTAATGTGTTGTACAATGTGAATTAATACTATAACTAGTACTCAAACAGTACTTTACACTTTGTGTTTCTGTGTGGGTGCAAACTGTTGAAATCTTTACTCAATATATACTAAATTGATCTTCCATATATAAAGAGAATTGAAAATGAATCTTGATGTGAATGGAATGGGAGAGGGAGCGGGAGATGGGAGGGTTGCGGGTGGGAGGGAAGTTATTGGTGGGGGGAAGCCACTGTGATCCATAGGCTGTACTTTGGAAATTTATATTTATTAAATAAAAGTTTAAAAAAAGAAAAAATATTTTCAAGAGTTTAAAAAAATAAATAAATAACAGAAATTTATTTCTCAAAGTCCTGGAGTTTGGGACGTCCAAGATCAAGGTGCCAGCTGACTTAGTGTATGGTAAAGGCCCATTCCTCATAAACTTTCCCTTCTTGCTATAGCCCTTCCTAGTGGAAAGGGCAAGGCAGCTCTCTTAAGTCTCTTTTCTGAGAGTGTTAATTCCATTCATGAGGATGCCACTCAATAACTTAATTACCTCCCAAAGGGCCATCACCACTTAATACTCTCATATGGGGACTCAGCTTTCAATAATTTTGAGGTCATGGATAAATTACTGTGTTTACTTCCAAGGGCAGAAACAATTGCACTCACAGTAGTACTGAATTTATCACTGGACTATTTCCATAGTACAGTTTAGGATAGGTTTTTATTTATTTATTTTTGATTATATATTTTAATTCTGGAATCTTGTACCATTCTATGTATTCTAAGAGCTATTGGACACCCTTTAATAAACTTATTTTATGCTTAAGTAGCCAAAGTTGATTTCTTTGGCTTTCATCTAAAGAATACAAAGTGATATAGAAATTAGAATTATTCCATTAAGGATTGGCTGCAATAATATAACCTCTGGAGCCTATAGGGGGTCTAGAATTGGTTTCTGGTCTGGTTGCAACCGAAGATAGTGAATGTCCAAATAGTATTAAGAGATGAAATTCATTTTTGAGTCTCATGTAGAATTATTCCTCCATTGGGTTCAAAGATCTCTGTATCAGCAGAGCCCAACTTGCAAGACTAGGAAGGAAAAAAAATTATAAAAGTCTCCAGAGAAAATTAAAGCTGCAAGGCAAATTGCTGTCATGTGGCTCTAATGACCCTGTGGATCCATGGATCTGAAATGTACCCATGGCATTGTGAGATGCAGGATGGGTCCTAGGAAAAGCCCTCTCTAGCATCGAGAAACAATGCAAACCCAATAGTGTTTTGGAATGAAGCTGTGCTGTCTTTGGCAAACCGCATTTTTCGTTTTGAGAAAAAGCCCTTATCTTGCTGATCTGGGCACTGATAGAGACTAAAACCTGACCATTGACACCAAGTTAATAATGACCTATACTAGCCTTCATAAGACTAAGTCATGAACTTGGATATACAACAGCATTCCATCATTCAGAGGAAGTGCTATCCACAAGATTAGACTTGAACGAACCCTGAAGGTGTAAGTAATTTGTATGAGCAGATGACTCACCCTCCCAATATGCCTATTTCAGCTGTACTGTCATCCTTCTTGCAAATGAAAACTTTGATTTCTTGATGACCAGCTAACAAAGGAGAAAAAATGTGAGCCTAGTTTATGGATGGCTCTGAATGATGTGCTGACACCAGGTAAAATGTGGACTACTGCACTATTATAGGCTCACTTAGAGGTTACCCTGAAAGACATTGATGAAGAGAAATCCTTCCAATTGGCTGAAATTCAGGCTATATATCTCATTGTCCACTTTGCCTGGAAGGATATACGGCCTGAGGTGTGGATCATTACTTATTCATGGATAGTGGCTAATGGTTTTGCTGGGTGATCAGAGAGTTTGAAAGAATAAGATGGGAGGATTGGTGATAAGGAATTTTAAGTAAGCAGTCTTTACGTGGATCTCAGAAATGGGCATCAAGTGTGAGAATGTTGTTTCATGTGAACATTCACTAAAAATCATCCTTGGAGAAGACTCAATTATCATAGAAAAAATGATTTTTCCTTATAATACTTGGAGTTCTTCATTAATCTCTCCAATGCTCATTCAACAAGTTAATGAAAAGTATGATCATAAATGGAATTACCTCCTGGAATCAATAATATGGAATCTCTCACCAAGGTTGGTCTTACTGAGTTCCCAGTTTGCCTACAGTAACACATTATCCTGAACCCCAATCCACCAGGGGACCAGGCAGCCACCTAGTTACAGGTGATTATAGTAGACTCTGTCATATAGAAGGCTGTATTATTTTCTTGCTGGAATAAAATAATTTTATTTCCTTTCATGTCCCCACATGCTTCTGTTAGCACCAGTATCCATATATTCAATGTCCTAAACCCAGTCATGGTATTCCACACAATATTATCTTCAATCAAAGAACTCATCTATCTCCTGATCGACATCCAGTGATAAGGAATGCCACAGGAGCCGGCGCCGCGGCTCACTAGGCTAATCCTCCGCCTAGCGGTGCCGGCACACCGGGTTCTAGTCCCGGTTGTGGCGCCGGATTCTGTCCCGGTTGCCCCTCTTCCAGGCCAGCCCTCTGCTGTGGCCAGGGAGTGCAGTGGAGGATGGCCCAGGTGCTTGGGCCCTGCACCCCATGGGAGACCAGGAAAAGCACCTGGCTCCTGGCTCCTGCCATCGGATCAGCGCGGTGCGCCGGCCGCGGCGGCCATTGGAGGGTGAACCAACGGCAAAGGAAGACCTTTCTCTCTGTCTCTCTCTCTCTCTCTCACTGTCCACTCTGCCTGTCAAAAAAAAAAAAAAAAAAAAAAAAAAAAAAAAAAAAAAAAAGAATGCCACAGGAAACTAAGAAGAAATTGAACAAGAATATCTTGCTAAGTTCCTTCCCCTACCTCCCCAAACAGTTTATTGCCATTAGGTAATACTCTTTTGTCCTCCAATCATAATTCTGCAAGACTGTCCATAGACTTCCTTTGTGTCTTCATTTCTGAAGGCTTTCATGTCATGTGAAACTTATATGAAATATGCTTTGCTCTTTTTTTTTTTTTTTTTTTTTTTTTTTTTTTTTTTGACAGGCAGAGTGGACAGTGAGAGAGAGAGACAGAGAGAGAAAGGTCTTCCTTTGCCGTTGGTTCACCCTCCAATGGCCGCCGCTGCAGCCGGCGCACCGCGCTGATCCTGGCAGGAGCCAGGAGCCAGGTGCTTTTCCTGGTCTCCCATGGGGTGCAGGGCCCAAGCACCTGGGCCATCCTCCACTGCACTCCCTGGCCATAGCAGAGAGCTGGCCTGGAAGAGGGGCAACCGGGACAGAATCCGGCGCCCCAACCGGGACTAGAACCCGGTGTGCCGGCGCCGCAAGGTGGAGGATTAGCCTATTGAGCCACGGCGCCGGCTTATGCTTTGCTCTTAATAGGTCTTTTGTCATGGGGCATTACCTATGAACCTTGTGACATGGCAAGACACAATTTCCTCTTACAAGGAAGAATGACTGAGATCGTAGACCTTCCAGGAATAAATGTTTGGTTGCCCACAGGTAAAGAACCACAATAGGTAGAGGCACTGAGAGAACAGAGAAAATGTGTTGTGCAGTAGAGAAAGGAAGCCATTAAAACCAACTGTGACCTTGTGACTAGATGCAGAAAAGTGAACTACAGCCCCAGTCTTTACCATTTTCCTTACTGTGCTGGAGGCTTTTGCATATTTTAACTAATTTTCTCCTACTTTCCTAAGTATTTAATGGGTGTACTCTTAATCAGTAAAATTGTAGGGTGGATTCTTACCATTAAATTCACCAATTAGAAGATTGAGAAAGGGTTATGTTGTAAAAGGAGGAACAGTCGCCATTGCTGAGGCATGAATTTATAGAGCAGGAACAAGTCAATGATAAGAACTTGGGATGAAATAGTGCAGTTTGGGTTGCACAAGCAACAGCCTCACTGTATTACATAAGAATATGGTAGTATCCAGGGGTTTGAGACATTGAAAAAATCATTTAATCTTTCTTTGCCTCAGTTTTCTTACTAGTAAAATGGGAGGCATCCACGCAGGTTCGTAGTGACAATTGAATGAGTAAATATACGTGAAATGTTTATAATGCCTATGCAGTGTTAGAGATAATAAAGTATGGGGGAAATATTGTATGCTGATGTTAGTGAAGAGTGATGCTAGTGAAGGACGTATGCTGAAGGAGTGAATGATAGTGCGTTTTGGTCGCTGAGAATCTAACCTCTCCTTCTTATGGTTGGGGGTCTTCTGCCACCATAAGAAAAACTAACTTGTCACTTTCAGCAGCTGAGAGATTCAGGGACTGGTTCTCCAACCTCAGCGTGGCTAAGACTCAGGCCATAACTTAGCGTTTGCAAATGCGATCATCCTCCCTCACCTCGAATAGGGAGCGAAGGATGGGAAGAAGAACTGTGTGGATATCATTTGAACAGGGGTGGAAGCAATGAGAGCAGCAAGATCCAGTCTCTAGAGGCGAGGAGGCAGTGAGTTCTTAACCTAACGCCCCAGGACTTAGGATTAGTCAGTGAGACAGGCTGTGCCGGCTGTGCCCTTTGGCTCCAGCACTGGTGCTTCACTCATTCAATTCTGCTGTCTGATTAGGAATACTTCTGTTAATTGCACAGTATACATGTCCAATTTTTAAGCCCTTCTCGAGATACTGAGCAGATACTACATATATTTTTGTTATCTCTTAATAAAAATAGTTTCATTTCAACAAAAGTGATTTCTGTTGCTTGCAGTTCAAATCACTGCCTGTAACTTATTTCATTTGTTCAACTTAATGGTTTAAAATGAATAATTTATTTTGCTTTTGAGTAAATGTGATTGGGAAAAAAATTACTTAAAAATGTATTTTAGGGGGCCGGTGCTGTGGCGTAGTGCATAAAGCCACCGCCTGCATTGCAAGCATCCCATATGGGTGTCGATTCAAGTCCTGGCTGCTCCACTTCCAATCCAGCTCTCTGTTATGGCCTGGGAAAACAGTGGAACATGGCCCAAGTCCTTGGGCCTCTGTACCCACGTGAGAGACCCAGAAGAATTTTCTGGCTCCTGGCTTCAGATCGGCCCAGCTCTGGCCGTTGCAGCCATTTGGGGAGTGAACCAGCAGGTGGAAGACTCTCTCTCTCTCTCTGCCTCTGCCTCTCTGTAACTCTCCCTTTCAAATAAATAAATTTTTAAAAAATGTATTTGCCTTTATTAGATTGCAAAACGTTATTTGTTATGATTGAAAAAAGAAACAGATTCAATTGGTTACTTGCTAAATGTATAAGTAAGTAAATTTGTGATTTTCCTTTTTAATATAATGAAGTTTGTCTATTTTTGATTTTTTTTTTACATGAAAGGAGAGTGAGAGAAAGAGGAGGCGGAGAGAAAGAGAGAGAGAAGTTTTCCATGCACTGATACACTCCTCAATTGCCAGCTAGGCTGAAGCCTGGAGCCAGGAACTCAATCCAGGTCTCTCACATGGGTGGCAAGGACTCAAGTATTTGAACCTTTACCTGCTGCCTCCCCAAATTTGCATTAGTATGAGCTGGAATCCAGAGTTGAGCCAGAACTCTGACTGAGGCACCTACCTGTTCTGTCAAAGGTTCTCTCCCGTGGTACTCTTAACGGCATTCTTTTTTCTTTTTTCTTTTCTTTCTTTCTTTCTTTCTTTCTTTCTTTCTTTCTTTCTTTCTTTCTTTCTTTCTTTTTATTTTTTGACAGGCAGAGTGGACAGTGAGAGAGAGAGACAGAGAGAAAGGTCTTCCCTTTGCCGTTGGTTCACCCTCCAATGGCCGCCGCGGTCGGTGCGCTGCGGCCGGCGCACCGCGCTGATCCGATGGCAGGAGCCAGGAGCCAGGTGCTTTTCCTGGTCTCCCATGGGGTGCAGGGCCCAAGCACCTGGGCTATCCTCCACTGCACTCCCTGGCCACAGCAGAGAGCTGGCCTGGAAGAGGGGCAACCGGGACAGAATCCGGCGCCCCAACCGGGACTAGAACCTGGTGTGCCGGCGCAGCTAGGCGGAGGATTAGCCTAGTGAGCCGCGGCGCCGGCCGGCATTCTTTTTTCAAAAATATTTATTTGTTTACTTGAGACAGAGTTACAGACAGAGAGAGGGAGAGACACAGAAAGAGAGGTCTTCCATCCACTGGTTCATTCTCCAAATGGCCACAATGGCAGGAGCTGGGCCAGTCCGAACCTAGGATCCAGGAGCTTCTTCCACATCTCCCACGTGGCACAGACCCAAACATTTAGGCCATCTTCTACTGCTTTCCCAGTTGCATTAGCAGGGAGCTGGATCAGAAGTGGAGCAGCCAGGACTTGAATCAACACCCATATGGCATGCTGGCACTGCAGGCATCGATCGGTTTTACCCACTATGCCACAATGCTGGCCCTAACTGCATTCTTAAAACATATTCATTTTACAAAATTATTTTCAGAACTAAAGACACACTGTAAAGTACCAGAAGATGTTTCAGAATGTATCTAAAAGTCTTTTTTTATGCCAAGATTTTCATGGTGGTGCTTAGAAATTTGGCTTGTATCCAAATGTATTTTGATAAAGAAAATGTTGTCCATGGACAAAATAATCTTCTTCAGTTCCATTCCATAGTGAAATCATGTCCAGAAACTGGAACACTGAAAGAAAGAGAATGTAAGTGGAGGGTTAGTTTGACCTTATTACAGAATCAAGAAGAAAGGGAATAGCACTAAGAGAGGAAGATCAGAACAACAAAATTTGTTGGTTAATTGATAGTTTCATCTTTAAACATTTTTTTCTGTTCAGTTTTGCCTCGTGTGAAAATCCTCCATTAAAATTTTACTAAAATGTTAATACCTCTTGCTGTGAAAATCGGTTTTAAACTGACTTTAATGATTCTAATATGAGAACTCTTAATGTGTCTTGAAGTAATTCAAAGCAAGGACAGCTACAAAGGATGCATTTAACTTACTTTAAAATATTCATATTCTTTATTTAACTATTTTAATTAACATTTGACTCCTATGTGCTAGACAACAGGAGAAAACACTAAATAAGTGTTCTTATCTATGCAATTTGATTTTCTTCTTCCCACTAATGACCTTTTATATAAGATAAATTTCTGAAAGGTTATGGTGTAGTTTTTCAATGTTAAAATATTATATTAACCTTAATTTTGAAAAGAGCACATTTTTGCAGGAGGGAATTATGTAAGCAGATGAATTATTTTTCGTCGGTTATAACTCGCAATTTGTTTCTGTGGGATTTGTGTTGCCGTTGGAGTACTCGGTGCACCTGTACTCATCTATTTTTAGTGCTGACACATGGTCATAGACTGCACTATATATGGAAAACCTACTCAGACATTCTAATTTTGCTAAAATATAGTGTTTAGTCACTTGTTTTCCATCAACTCAATATAAGGGACTTTTCACATGGAAATACAAATCCTTTGCCCTCTTTCTTTCAGCTCAGCTCCAGTCTTCAAATCAGTAAAGCCCATGTTTGCTATCTTCTCTAGTAAAAAGACTATAACGGTGACAAAAAAAATTACATACCATACAGTTTAATACCGTCATTACAACAAGAGTTTAATTTACCATCATTTGTTATTTAGTAGCAAAACGAATGTAGTTCACTTTGACACTGCCCTGATTGCAGATATCCTAATGAATAGTTCTATGATTGATTGGCTAGATGACATCAGCACAATTATAGGCCTGTGCAAGCATTAAATAGCCAAATTGTTGGGGGGAGAAATACACGAAAGCCTGGAGTAGAATGTAGATGGAGTTGGAATATAAGCAGGGTTCGAGTAGAATAGAACCCTTCTTTATGGAAATGTGCTTGGAACAATTTCACAGGAAGCAGTTGCTGTCAGGCACTATTGCTATAGCTGAAAGGACAATTTTCTCTTTTGTAACAACAACAACAAAATGCGCTGCCCCAGCATCACACCCTCTTAGCTGAGGTTGTCAAGGGAGGTTTTTCCCAATAAGATCTTCAATTCTAATACATGATTCTTTTTTCCTGGTATTATAAATTATAAATCAATGAATTGATAATTGCAACCTTTTAAAAACAAAAAATCCAAAGGCGTGTGTTATGTGGCCCTGAGTCAAATAAAACTTAACCTCACCAGTGAATTAATGCTGTTCTTCATTCATCATTATTCAGGATGTCGGCTTGAAGGAAATTTTACAGTGCTCCATTCTCAATCTCTTCCTCTCTCTTTTTCTAGCTCTCGCCCCCCCCCCAACACACACACACACAAAACACACACACACCCTACACAATTCATGAAAACCAAACTCTATTATTTGGATCAGAGCTCTCTTAGTCTTTTTGAGCTCTTCTAAGATTATGCTTAAATGTTGCTGTTATAGCTTGGCCACACAACCACTAGAGGTATGCAATGGTGAAGCCACGCAGAAGACTAGGTCATTGTCATCATTTCTATAATTTTGGCCCTTAATGAGTTTATAATTCAGCTGTGTGAGAGCACAGGATGTGCTGATTTACATGCCTTCAGTTGACACAGACATTTCATGAAAATAAAACACTGGAATTAGAATTACCAGGCAGCTTCCAATGGAAAACATTAATCTTCTGTAGAAAATGGAATCCACTCTTCAAAAGGCTAGATATAATGCATTCTGTGCGTTACATAATCTTAAATCACCCAGTGAAAAATCAGTAAAGGCACAACAACTCTGTTTAATATTTTTTTTAGTTTCTCAGAGAATGGTACACATGCTATAAATTGGAGAGGCTGGAAGACAATGTAGTTGGGGCTGAGCCCGGAAAAACAGCACAGCACCATAGCCCCTCACTGTCTTTACTTGACACCAGTGCTATACCATATCAACAGTTTGCTAAATGTGGTTGCTCGTTAGAATTAATATGAAGGCTCATTACAAATAAGAATGTCTGGGCTTTCCCTCTGAGTTATTCAATCACAATCTGTGTTTCCTCCCGTGACTCCAAACTCTATCAATTCTGACACAATCAGGAAGACCCGTGCTTGTGAATCTCTCTGCATTAGATTAATCATCTAAGCTCAGTTCCTATTCTTGGCAAGGAAATCTGATTGGTGTCCAGCCCTGAAATACTACTACCTTACTTCTCCATATTTCAGATTCTGCATCTCAACCGTAACCAGTACAAATAACCACTTTGTTACTCTGGGCCTAAGAAATATCAGATGGAATTTAAACATTGTAGTACATTCAGGCTCTTTTGTAATGAAAGGTTTTGAATAGAGGAACATGATCGGTGCTTTTAACATCATGGAATGTATAGGTTGGTGCATTTGGACTTACTTGAACAAATCTCTAACAAGAGTCAAGGGACAATATTACTGTAGAAGAGTGCTAATTTAAGAGCAAATGAAGATCTTTGCATGAGGCAGGTAGTAAATCTATGAAAGTAATTAGCATGATAAATGACTAATCACCAAACATAAATAGGTTCAAGAAGTGTTTTAACAAATTGTGGAGGTTAAATTCATAACGGATCGTTATGGAAGATAAGAAACCTTTGAGATGACCCATTATTAATATAAGAAATGGAGAACAATGGAAGTGCAAATGCAAGTTTTTCAGTCTGATAATTTCTGAAGACCCACTCACCGGTGGATAAGACAGTTTGACTGATTTCAAGTGAATGGATTTAAAGAATCTTGAGATTACTATTATCTTTGTTCCACTACAGAGTGTGTTCATATACAAATCAGTCTCATTGATTTTTAGAACTCTTTTAATGATTTCAAAGTGGAAAACGAGGGTAATGCTTACAAATTTCAAAAGTGTAAATGTGATCTGAAATGAAGCTGCTCAATTTTGCTTCTTGTCTAATGATGTGTCATCAAAATTAGACATATGAATGGATCATTAAGTTATTAAAGCTGTCCCTTCAATTTGTTCTGATACCAGGTATCCTGGTAAATTTATCATGACTGGCAAATGTACCGATAAAGTGCCCTGGGTCAACTGCATAAAACATGGAGGTAGATGCTATTTACGTTAGCTGTTTTCTAAATACATTGATGCAATCACTTTGGCTTCCATTTAAATTTTGGATAAGAAGAGAAGAACTTTAGTTAAGTTCAAGCAGTTCAGTAAGCCACGCTGGTGCTGGGTGTCGCTCCCCCTCTTCGTGGAGGAACGACACTAAACCCTGCCTAGGCTTCATATCCGAGTCACGGCACCATTATGTCGCTCCCCGTCTTCGTGGAGGAACGACACAGGACCCTGTGCTGTTCTTTCGTCTGCTCGGCCCTCCCCGGGTTTGCTGCTGGTTCTTCCCGGGTTGGCTACTGACCCTTCCACCTCTGTGGAAGGGCGGTTCCCCCTGCCACTTTCCCCACTTCCGCGGGGGAGCGGCACACCGCCGGCCGGCTCTCTCGGGGGCTGCACAGGTGTTCCTTCAGATAGATGTTCCCCTTAGATGTTCCTGGTGCATGTTGTCTCTCTCCTCCTTTATAGTCCTCTTCCACCAATCCCAACTCAACTGCCCACACGCCGAGTACGCTGCTCTCCTCCAATCAGGAGCAGGATCAGCTCCTGGAGGTCATCACTCAAGTTGGCAAGAGGCAGCTGCGTAGAAGCTGTTTTCTCCTCTCCCAGCGCCATATTGTGGGAGAGCAGATGCATAGAATAAGTCTTAATTCCAGTAACTCAGTCCAGTCCGGGTTGCTCCCCACACTGGGGGTATCAGTTAGATCCGTGATGTAATTTCTGCAACACACCTTCTGCCCCAGGCTTGGAATTGCTCTGCATTTATAATTTAAGGCAACAGTACAATTGTTTGAATGCATCTCTACCCAATAGATTGCATTTTAACTTTAAAATTCTTGGAGTGAAATAAACCTATTCTGTTCCGTTCTCTTGACTCATATTTCTTTAACATTGATGTTAGCAAACAAAAATTCAAGGATTCTGAAAATAATCTAAAGTGACTAGAAAGAATTTATCGTCCATATATAGTGAATTTTTTGTTATCCCCTACCTTATACCTTTATCAAACTACTTTTTCTAAGGAAAAATATATTTGGAGTCTCCACTATTTACTATGTTTCTTCCTTCACTGTGTCCTGAGAATTAGAGCAAAACGAGACCATGATAAAGTATTAAGACATTTTTTCCAAACTAAAGCCTAATTTTCTGTGATTTCCTATTGTCACTGTGAAATTCAAGGCTTTAAGTATCAGCTGAGTTAATCTGGCTCGGCAACTAGGCTATACTATTCAACACAGGGAGCTTCTTTGCCTAGTGTATCTCCAACTCTACCAGATGCTGGAAAATGGTGGATTGAAGGGCTTTCAGAGAGGTTCATAACTTTGAAAAATCAATTATCAGTTAATAGGATCATTAGTACACCATAGTTTTCAAGCATGGCATTCTGCCACAAAAACACTCAAAAACTTTTGGCTATTACAGTTATATTGTAGACAGAAATCTATTCTGTTTCTAACTCTTCTAGTTAATCAATGCTGGGACAAAGCCTAGAGTTTTGTTCACTTAGAAACAGATGCATTTGCTCTGGAAATGCCTTCTAAAAAATGGCCAAGTATTTACCAAACTTCCAATTTGGATTTGGTCTTTGACCTGATCTTGTAGACAGTTTCTAATATATTCTTTTCCCTCATGAAAAAAGCAGGTCAAAATTCAAATGTAAGGAACAGTCAATTGACAGCATAAATTTATATATGAGCATACTTTTAATAGTTTGTGGAAAATGAAATTACAGTTTACTTGTTACTAAAGTTGTTGAAGCCTATGCATAGTTTTATCATAATATGCATATTCTGTGGACTTTTTTTTACAGTTTATACTTTTTTATTGTCTTAATTTCTTTTTTTAAACTTTTATTTAATAAATATAAATTTGAAAGTACAACAAGTACAACTTTTGGATTATAGCGGCTTCCCCCCCCCATAACCTCTCTCCCATCCGCAACCATCCCATCTCCCATCCCATTTTTCATTAGGATTCATTTTCAATTATCTGTATATACAGAGGATCAACTTGGTATATACTAAGTAAAGATTTCAACAGTTTGCACCCACATAGATACACAAAGTATAAAGTACTGTTTTGAGTACTAGTTTTACTGTTAATTCAAATAGTACAACACATTAAGGACATAGATCTTACATGGGGAGCAAGTGTACAGTGACTCCCATTGTCGATTTAACAATTGACGCTCTTATTTGTGACATCAGTAATCACCTGAAGCTCTTGTCATGAGCTGCCAAGGCTATGGAAGCCTCTTGAGTTCACCTTATTTAGACAAGGTCGTAATCAAAGTGAAAATTCTCTCCTCCCTTCAGAGAAAGGTGCCTCCTTCTTTGATGGCCTATTCTTTCTGCTGGGATCTCACTCACAGAGATCTTTGCTTTAGGTGATTTTTTTTTTTTTTGCCACAGTGTCTTGGCTTTCCATGCCTGAGAAACTCTCATGTGCTTGTTAGCCAGATCTGAATGCCTTAAGGGCTGATTCTGAGGCCAGAGAGCTGTTTAGGACATCTGCCATTCTATGAGTCTGCTGTGTATCCCGCCTCCCATGTTGGATCATTCTCTCCTTTTTAATTCTATCAGTTATTATTAGTAGACAACTTTTTGAAGGTCCCTTGTGTGCATGGATTTCAACATTTTTGCACCAGAATAAAAGTGTCTTTTAACACCATTTCTCATGAACCTTTCAAAGTACCTTTGTATATTATATAGCATGCAAATTAGTGTATAAAATATAAAGTAATAGTACATGCTATATATAATATACAATACTCATATGTGTATCATATATGTATGTGATTTGTGAATAATTAAATAAACACAAAGTTGTAAAAATGAGGTTCTTAATGGAAAACAGAATTTGCAAAAAGAAAATTAAACTGTAACTTTGTTGTGAACTAGTCCATATACAAGAATTCAGAAAAGACTTCACAGTGACTATAACAATGTTTTACATATATTAAAATACAAACAAGTTGATAAAGGTGATTGCAGCTATTACAAAAATAAATTGTCAGAGTTATAACATCTTCTTGTCTCCTAGTATTCCAGTAAATCCAGCTAACATAGTAACTGGACAGGGGCCGGCACAGTGGCTTAATGTGTAAAGCCACCAGCTGCGATGCTGGCATCTCGTGTGGGCACTGGTTCAAGTCCAGGTCCCTGCTACTCCACTTCCCATTCAGGTCCCTGCTAATGTACATGGAAAAGCAGCAGAGGATGGCCCAAGTGTTTGGGCCCCTGCACTCACCCAAGAGATCCAGAAGAAGCTGTTGGATCCTGGCTTCATCCTGGCCTAACCTTGGCCATTGCAGCCATTTCAGGAGTGAACCAGTGGATAGAAGATCTCTCTGTATCTCCCTCTCTCTCTCTGTAACTCTGCATTTCAAATAAATAAATATTAAAAAAATAACTAGACAAAGTGATCTTAAACTTCGGAACCTTCATTCATATCCTGATAGAAATTCTTGGCCAGATAAGATTAAGCGAATCTAGTGCAACTGGCTGGCTTTTTCTGCCCGGGATTGGGAAGTTTCCCAGATATGGGACCTTCACTGCTAAAGCTGGGGCGTTCCTGGCCAGTGCAGGATGGTTGGTGGCCCTAGGTCAGATGACATCTTTTCTGTCTCTAAGCAGGAACACATCTCTAGGAATGGGTCACAGAACCCTGGTTATGTTCAAGACCATACCATTCTTCATAAAGAAGACCATGTGTATTTGAGATCTTCATGATTCATTATTCCCTTTTAGCCTGTGACTGGCATGGGAGGTATTTGAAAAGGAGCAAGACAAGAACATGTTTTAGGCCAAACCATTTAAAACATGTATGAGCTCACATTTCTTTACTATAATGTAATAACTGAAGCTGGGTAACTTTATAAAAAAAAAAGTTTACTTTGACCCAAAGTTCTAGAGGTCCTAGGCTCAGAGGCCACCTATGGTATTGGTGTTCTAGCTGGCAGAATCATGAGGTGGTGCAAGGTAACTCAAGAGACACAGAGCACCTGTGTGTGTCTACTCCAATCTCTCTCCTTCTTCCTGTAAGTCCAGTATTCAGTCATGGGAGCTCTAATCATAACCACTTCCCCAAAGCCATGCCTATCGACGTCATAGTCAGGTCAAGTTTCTACCCTCTTTTTTTTTTTTTTTTTTGACAGGCAGAGTGGACAGTGAGAGAGAGAGACAGAGAGAAAGGTCTTCCTTTGCCGTTGGTTCACCCTCCAATGGCCGCCGCTGCAGCCAGCGCACCGCGCTGATCCTGGCAGGAGCCAGGAGCCAGGTGCTTTTCCTGGTCTCCCATGGGGTGCAGGGCCCAAGCACCTGGGCCATCCTCCACTGCACTCCCTGGCCATAGCAGAGAGCTGGCCTGGAAAAGGGGCAACCGGGACAGAATCCGGCGCCCCAACCGGGACTAGAACCCGGTGTGCCGGCGCCGCAAGGTGGAGGATTAGCCTATTGAGCCACGGCGCCGGCTAAGTTTCTACCCTCTTAATAGCTCACAGCTGGGATTCAATTTCAACACATGAACACTTGAGGTACATGCTCAAACCCTATCCAAACCATCATAGAACATTTGGGAAATTCTTCCATTAAGCAAAAGTGGTGACAGAGGTAAGTGAAATCCTTGCCATCTTTGTACACACCTGATTAAATACAAATTCACAACAGTGATGAAGTACTAGCTCAGCTAAAAGTAAAAATACTTATTTAATTCAAAATAGCTTTTAGCATCTTCAGAGATATCAATGTCAGTTTAAAAGTTTTGTGGCTGGGGCTGGCATTGTGCACAGTGGGTGAAGCTTCTACCTCTAATGCCAGCATCCCATATTGGAATGATGGTTCTAGTCCTGGCTGCTCTGCTTCCTACCCAGTTCCCTGCTAACGTGCCTGGGAAAGCAACAGAAGATGGCCTGAGTGCTTGGTCCCTGCCACCCACATGAGAGACTTAGATGGAGATCCAGACTTCTGGCTTTGGCCCTGGCCCATTCCCAATCATTGTAGCCATTTGGGAAGTGAATCAGTGAATGAAAGATTTCTCTCCCTCTCTCCCTCTCTCTCTCTCTCTCTCTCCCTCCCTCCCTCTTCCCCTCCCACTCCCCTTCCCCTCCCTTCCTCCTCTCCCCCCTCCCCCTCCCCCTCTCCCTCTCTCTCTCCCTCTCTCCGTTGTTCTGCCTTTCAAATAAATACATAAATATTATTTTAAAGAAGAGCAGGAACAGTAATTTAATTTAAAAAAAAACCTTATGGCTATCTTACAGTGAATAATAGAAATAAGGTCTTTAAATCTGTGTTCTAAGTTTTAGTGCTTGATTATTAAATTGGAAGTAATGCTGCATAAAGATATTAGCAGGGGCCAGCACTGTAGCGTAGCCGGTAAAGCCACTGCCTGCAGTGCTGGCATCCCATATGGGTGCAGGTTTGAGAGCCGGCTGCTCCACTTCCGATCCAGCTCTCAGCTGTGGCCTGGGAGAGCAGTGGAGGATGACCCAAGTCCTTGGACCCCTGCACCCATGTGGGAGACCTGGAAGAGGCTCCTGGCTCCTGGCTTCAGATTGGCGCAGCTCTGACCATTGCGGCCATCTGGGGAGTGAACCAGTGGATGGAATACCTCTCCCCCCACTCCTTCCTCTCTCTCTCTGCTTCTCTCTAACTCTGCCTTTCAAATAAATAAATAAATCTTTTTTTTTAATAAAAAGAATAGTGCTTGGTGCATAGTAAGTTTTCCCTAAATATATGTAGAGTAGAGCGGATAAAGGCTTAGCAGTTATGACATCAAACCACATGAATTAAATTTATCAGCAAACGTCTATTGAATTCCTGTTAAGTAAAAAGTACTAAATCTGAAAGTCTATTTGTTTTGCTTATCCATTCCTCTCTACTATTCTTTTGGTTAATAATAACTTTTGCAAGTCAGTGTCATGGCCTGTTAGGAAGCATTAGAATAGTAGCTTAATTCTTAATTCAATAACAGCAATGTTGCTAAGAATCAGAAATCTTTTTTTTCCTGGGGCTGAAATTCTAGGACTTAATTATTATGCTGCCTAGATTCATGCCACTTTCTCAATATGATGCTCCTGCCAACTGTGGTCCACTTAAACAACTATGTGGTTCATACCACACTTTCCCATTTCATTGATGGTTGTGTCAGTAGAGTGGAGTTGAAAGCCTCAAAAAAAAATCCCAGTTTCAGTCTATCTGTTTTGTTGCTAAAAGAGGTATGTTTACTCTGCTATGACTTTGTTTTCACAAAGCTATTATCACAATTACTTAACTTCTTTTTACATTGTTTGTCTACAAATATATATGGGAAAATTTTCAGAAGATTTTTTTAGACAACCAAAGAAATTGAACTTGGATGCCTATCATTTCCAGAATCACTTCCCTCTTGGGGAAAATATATAAATATACTCTTAACTATGGTCTCATAATAACTGTGACCCAATTTTTTTATAGAATCTTGGAATAAAAACCACGAGGGTCTGCAGCTTTGAATACTATGTTTATATGCTGAAAACGATAGCAGAGTCAGCACAGTCATTTTGTTTCCTCTGACAGTTAATAGAATTCTGCAATGTGATTGTTTGTGGCAAAGGGATACAACCTATTTTTCTATTGAGTAGTTTTGTAGGAAATGGACTTCAATGCAGTGAACCTGGTCCTCTAACTATTGGTTAAACAATAGGTCTGGGTAGACTCTGGGAGAACTGGCAGAAGATGATACACCTCCTGCTAGTCTTGGATGTGAGAGCACCTGTTTCCTGTCTCAGGCAGGAAGAATCATGACAACTTACTCCTCAGGTTTCCTTATCACCAAACTCAACAGCTCCCAAGTGAAGCGCTTTTCCTTTTCCTAATGCCTTTTTAGATGATAATTCTCATTACAAAGCTTCTAACATGCACTAGTCCTTAGACTGACTGTGTGTAAGCATGAGAGCTTCATAATTTCTCCATTTCATAGGCCCTTACCACTGCACACTGTATCATGGCTATTCGGATGCTAGTCTGGCAGATTCTTTTGAGGGGAAATAAAATCACATTTTAACATCATCTTTGTATTGTCTGCATTGTCTAGTACACACAGCCTAGTTAAATGTGAAAGGCCATTTGTCAGTACAATTTGCTGTGACTCATTGATCTGGCTTCAGGATAGTCAGAAATCAAAACAGTAACTTGTATGCCTATCTTTATAGCTTATGGCAGATTAGAATCATCATGAGTTCTAGGAAGCATTCGACTTTATACGAGCAGGAAACAAAAGAAGACAGGCTACATGGGAAGACAGTGGAGAGCATCTGAGAGCTCAGGCTTTGTAATCCGAAAGACACGGAGTTTGCACACGTTCTCTCCCATCTATCAGCTGCATGGTTTTAGAGTGGGTAAGCCGGAGTATCTGCAGTTCTATGAGGCTTGATCACACAGCAAATGTCACTGACTCGTCTTTTGTCACAGAGTGTACTGGTCTAACAGCACTAGAAGTAGACGAGTAAGGACATGGACAGATCTAGGGTAATTTTTAGGCTATGCATGAGCTATGCATGAAAGGATTCCTTTAGTTGTTATATTAGTTTTGACTCAGATATATGCCTTCCCTCTGATTGAGTTGCACTAGGGAGAAGCCAACTGAAAACACTAGGAATTAATTATTAAGTCATGTTTATATATTTATATCTTTCATACATATTCATCTATTTATCTAATATTTAGAGCTTTAATTATTAAACTGTTTTTGAACATTGTTTATGGGAGAATATTCTTTGGCAGCCAAAATATATTCTCAAGTATAACCAGTTGACCGAGAATCAGAGCATCAGAGAAACACTATGTAGCCTCCATCTCCTGAATACCTTATGGTGTTTTTGAAGCACTTAAAACAGCTAAGAAGACAGAATACATTGTTCTATTTAAAAATAATCACCATGCATTCATTTCCCGAAAAGTTTGTAGACAGTTCTATATCAGAAAATCCTTCCTTTCATAACTATAAGAAGAAAATTCTCTTGCTATTTGGAAAGCTACAGAGAAAATATGAAAGTTTTATTTATGTCTCTGAAGTTAATTTTATATTAAGGATAACATGAAATACTAGAAGAACTAAAATGAGGTGAAAAACGAAACATTGAGAAAATGTTATTGGGCTTCCAGCACGTGTAAGGTTATTCATCAGGTTTAGTGCTTGATTGCATGATGAAGGGGGTAAGTAAAAGAACTTATTGTCAAATTAAAATGGATTGGCTTTGGTCACATCTAATTGCTTATCCCATGATTAGATGTGGCATATGGCTGGAAAGGAAAGTAGCATTATGCCATTCATATTTTCGAGAACTGAACTACACCTAGGCTACTTTGGCAAAGCCTACTGGCTGAAGTTTCCTTGTTCAACTCAAGATTGTCCATCACCCCATCTTCAAAGAAAGAATTTTAAATTAATTTCTAAGCCTGAAAAAATAAGACACTGACACCACTGCAGCAATATGAAGTGCAATGCAATTTTACAATTAATGAGCCCCTATGAAGTGCTGTTGTGGATAAGAACTGAGAATCCAAAGGGAAGAAGACGTGATTCTTGCTTACAAGAATCGAGTAATCTCAAGTTGGAAGGAGAATGGAGATCTGCAGAGTGCACTTTAAATTCTCATTTTTAACTAGGTGAGCAAAGAGAAAGGCAGAGACAGAGGGAGAGGATTTAGTGTATCCACTAATGCATTTAATGAGCAAGGCCCCATGATTCGCATGATAATGGCAGATCGGAAACTGCAAGTTCCCTCAGGTGTAGTTCCCACTTGCCTGTTAAAGTGTGAACATCTCCTTGTGCTGAGTCGGGTTCAACCTAGGGTATAACTTCTTCTAAAACAATTCTTTCAAGGTTAACACATTGTGAGTCTTTCTCTATCTTTAGAACCTCATTCCCACGTGAGGTATGATTCTGTTGTATAATTAGCTAGGAATATGATCATACAAGAACACAAAGAAGGAGTCAATTCTTCCCAAGGGTAGAAGCAATGAAGGCTTCAAAGAGTGTGCAGTGCATGATGGGTAAAATTTCAAGAGATGGCTAAAAAGGAAGGGTATGAGTGCTGGTGTTTTATACGGCAGTTTATGGCACCACTTGGGACACTTGCAACCCTTGTTGGAGTGCCTGGGTTCAAGTCTCAGCTCTGCTTCCCAGTCCAGTTCTTGGGTAACATGCATCCCGGAAAGCAGCAGGTACTTGTGTCCCTGCTACCCAAGAGGGAGACCTGCATTGAGTTCTGGGCTCCTGGCTTTAGCCTGACTCAGCCCTGGCTGCTGCAGATATTTGGGAAGTGAATAAGTACATGGAGGAGCTCTCTCTTTCTCTCTCTCTCTCTCTCTCTCTCTTTTGTCTCTCTCTTTATCTTTCTGTCTTTAAAATAAAAAAGAAAGTAGATTTAAAAATTAAGATAAGGTAGTAGTCTACTACTATGCAAATGCATAAGCATTCAATATATGAAGATTTTAGAGAATGTATATAGATTCAGTAGGTAGTGATTAAAGTATCATTAGTCGTAAGGTTAAAAAGCTAGGCAGAGTGAAGTTGTGATAGTCTTTGAATGCTGTGGTTAAGAAGTATAGCTTCGGCTGGCACCGCAGCTCACTAGGCCAATCCTCCACCTATGGTGCTGGCTCCCCGGGTTCTAGTCCCGGTCGGGGCGCCGGATTCTGTCCCGGTTGCTCCTCTTCCAGTCCAGCTCTCTGCTGTGGCCCAGGAAGGCAGTGGAGGATGGCCCAGGTCCTTGGGCCCTGCACCCGCATGGGAGACCAGGAGGAAGCACCTGGCTTTTGGCTTTAGATCGGCGCAGTGTGCCAGCTGTAGCGACCATTTTGGGGGTGAACCAACGGAAGGAAGACCTTTCTCTCTCTCTCTCTCTCTGTCTCTCTCACTATCTAACTGCCTGTCCAAAAAAAAAAAAAGAAGAAGAAGTATGGCTTCTACCTTGGTGGTGATGGAAGTCAGTAAAGGTTTTTTTTTTTTTTTGTTAGAAAATGCTTTATGTGTCTATAATTTTTTTTAAAAAAAGATGTATTTATTTGTGTATTTGAAAGTCCGAGTTCCAGAGAGATGGGGAGAGACAGAGAGAGATCTTCCATCTACTGGTTCACTCCCCAGATGGCTGCAATGGCCAGGAGCCAAGAGCCTCATCTGGGTTTCCTACATGGGTAGCTGGGGCCCAAACACTTGAGCCATCCTCTGTTGCTTTTCCCAGGCGATTAGCAGAGAGCTGCATTGGAAGTGGAGTAGCTGGGACTCACCTGGTGCCCATATGGGGTGTCTGCATTGCAGGCAATGGCTTTGCCAGCTATGCCACAACTCTGCCCCCAGTGAAGGTTTTTAAACAGTGGAGTGGTCTTATCCTATTTATGTTTTAGAAAGGCAATCTTTAGGTGCCACCTCATGTCTCTGGCCTGACAGAGGTTCCTTACTATTTTCTAGAAAACCACAAAGAGTATCTTTTAAGAACAGTGAAAATGCAGATATGCAGGGTTAAAAGAGATACAGGTGAACCAAGGAACATTTAGCATTTTTGCCATGCCACATTCCTGAGGTAGGGAATAATAGTGACAGTGGCATTTGAATATTTTTGTGTATGCATGTGTGCATGCAGACACACACACACACACACACACACACACACAATGGCTCTCTATGAAGCTTCAACTTTCACTATGCTACTGAATTAATTTTATTTTCAAAATATTACATTTTTTTTGAGTGAATAAGGGAGGACCAAATTTGAATAATTTGAATATTGCTGAAACTCAGGCATGCTTCATGGTATATAACACAAATTAGATTTTGTCACACCTTGTACCCCTTCCTCTTCTTGGTAACAGTATCATAAAATACCCTGAGGAATCATTCATCTTTTCTGTAGTTTGATTGTAAGTAACCTCAAACTAATCCCCAGGGACATGATATCCTATTGGCCTAATCCAATGAGCATATCCCACACTTCTGGCCTTTTATTGGATTAGAGATAAACAAATGATCTAGTTCAGAGTACTGATGGCCAGACTTAATAGTTTATGTTAACACCTTTAGAAATAAGAATATTCTCTTTTCTGCTGTGTTTGAATAACAGAAGGCAAAATCCTGTAAATATGAGCAGTTGTCTTGGCCAACAGGGACATGAGTATAAAGTCAACATGAAGGAAAGGAAACTGAGAAACTGAGACAACATCTGGTGACACTGACTGGAATTCCTGGATCAAGCTGCACTTGAAGCATATTAATGAGGTCAACCAATATATTTCTTTAAAGATATGTTTGAGCTTGGTTTCCTGCCATTGTCAACCAAAGAGCTCAGAGATTGGCAAACCACAACCTATGAGCAAATTCTATCTCACTGTTTTTGTATGGCCCATGAGCTAAGAGAAATATGTTCATTTTTAAATTATTGAAATAAACAAGAAACACAAAAGAATAATGTCCATGACACATGAAAATTATGTGAAATTCAAATGTCAGTACCCATAAATAAGGTTTTCTTGGAATGCAACTACTCAATCATTTATGTATCACTTTGTGTTATGATGGCATAGTTGGGTAGTTGTAACAGAGAATGTATGGCCTAAAAGCCTAAAATATTTATGATTTGTCTCTTTACAAAGTTTGCCGATCTCTGTCTGTCTGAAACAGTCAACTCCCAAGAGTTCTTTCTGTTTAAGCTTCCTATTGGTCTCCCAGAGAGCTGGTAATGGGATTTATTGAAATTTCTGCTTCTTTTAGACTAAGAATCGAAGTATAGGTGCAGAAAGAAAGTTAGGGATCACCTCTCACCACTCAGGGAATAATTCAGTTAGTAACATATTTGTTCACTATCAGGTAGAAGTTACCAGAAAAAAGAGAATTTTGAATAAGTTGTTGATGTCATCAGGTGAGGTATTTTCTGACTGAAGCCCTGGAAAAACTGCCATAATGGTAGGAAATGAAAAGGGAAGCTAACATTTATTCATTCCTTGCAATATGTTAGATAGCATGCTAGGTATTATTTTCATATTTTGTTTGATTCATCCTCAAGACAATCATATAAGCTAAAACATAATATTATCCTCAGTTTTATGATAAACTAAGATTCTGCCTTACTTTATTCAGCCAGTGAGTATCACAGCTAAGATCTAAACACAAATCTTTTGGGCTCTCAAATGCATGATTTTCTTGCTATATCATGGGGTGGGAAAATCTGAAAGACGAAGAAAAACAAAAAAATTCTGAAACTATGAATATTGTAAGAAATGGAAGTGTTAGAATGTTCTATTTGGGATTTTCATCAAATACAAATTATAAACTGGTAGAAGAGAGTCCTCTAATATGAGGTAGCACATTTGAGAAGGAAAAGCGACACTATAAATAATTATGCTGGGCCAACAGAATCAATCTGATATTTTCTTGGCCTAGTCAGAATGGATGATGACTCTAATTAGTAGTAACAAGGACTATCTGATGAAGGGAAGAATCACAGCAGTGAGGCAGTAACAAATGACCACATTATATACCAAGGTCAGTTGACATCATTGGAACAGGCTGCAGTGGGATGGAGGGTTTGATGGGTGCTAACAGCTGCTCAGAACAATTATAGTGACAACCCTGGAGAAGACGTAAGCTACCATGCCACCTAATCACTCTGCTAGAGTGGTAAGGGAAAGGCTTGAGGGAATGGGGTCTGGCACTTTTATTGAGCTCAGAGTAAGAAATTACTGTCACTGTAAGTCAACTCTGGTAGAGTCCTCCAAGCTTGGGGAACACAGGTTAAACTTGTCATCAGGCATACTCTTTTCCCTCTGTATGTAAACACAATAATCAAACAGACCAGTGCAGGTCTGCAGCTCCTAGCTGGCTTGCAGATAGCTATTGTGTGGCTCCCTCTGAGATACAGCTGGTTGGCTTTCTCTGAAGGTCTAGCTGTACAATGATAAGCATTCTCATCTTGTCATTCTTCTTATCCCATACCTACTTGCCATTCTGTTGCAGCTCTGGGATTTGAAACAGAGTTGCGTCCTCATTCACCATCTCATATGATTTTCCAAGACAAACCAAGCAGGGTTTCCATTTAGCCGTTCCATTTTTCTTTTACTTCTTTCCTCTTTTGATGGTATCAATTTTCTGTCCTTCATCTTCAGCCTTTGCCCCCATTCTTGTCCTACTGTCTGATCTGCTTTATGAGTGGTTGCCACTTTGAAGATGTGGAAATGAGCTTTTCTGTTAATGTACTTGTAATCAAATAAGATAGCAACAAGAATAGAGGCATTCACTTACCTGTGCATCTGCTGGCCCTCTGCCCACAAATCTTTTTTTTTTATCTGTAAACATTTTATGTGCCATCAAAACTCATAATAAATTGTAGAACTTGACAGCTGCACATTTATTGGCAAACACCACTTTGAAAAGATGTGTCCTTAGAGGATCAGTCTTGACAGTGTTTTTAACCAACGTGCATTCAAACACTGGTACAGACATCAGTCGAAGCGAGCCAAGCTCTATTCATGGATTGTGCTGATTCTGCACACCCATTCAGCCTCTATGCCGAACTATCATTTGCTTATTCATTCCAGCCTGTGTACTGCTTCCCTGATGGATGTGTGACAGCATCTTGTATATTGCCAGCATCTTGTACAATGCCCAGATTTGATATGCTTTTACCCCCAGAACCCACAACCTGAGATTTAAATGTGACAATGTTATTATATTATAGTTTATCTTGAAAACTACATACCTCTGGCTAGACAAGGCAAGCAATCTGGTACCAAGGGTATTTGCAGTTTCTTTCAAGTACATTATCAGGAGATATGGCAGGGACAAAGGTAAAGAAGCAGAACTGATATGGGGAAGAAACTCAGTCCTCTAGGCAAATAAAATTGCTTGTTCTTCACCCACTGAATAGAATTTTTAAAGAATACACCAAGCACCAGCCAGAGCAGACACACAGGAGACATCTTCCTATGCAACATAGAGAATAGCCAAGAGAAAAATTATGATTCTGCAACTAATATACTACTGAAGACTGAAAGGAGTAAAATGCTGCTAAGCTTGATGGCACTCATGTTGCACCGGTTTTCTTTTTCACAAGAATCCCAGATATTTCTCTTCTAGAAGGACTTCCTCTCCTTTTGCTTTACCATGACTTAATAATGTGCAGAAAGGGAATTGTGTCCATTAATGATAATCCCACTTCCAATCAAATTGGGGTTTCTTGATTACTGCTTCCTTCTAGTTTTCTCTAATTAAGTGGCATCTATGCTACTTAGCAATTAGCTCTAAGAGCTTCAAAATGGTTTGCAAGTTTGCCTGGCCTGAAGGATAAAGAATGAATTGTAGTTAGAGTGCCTTATGCTATCCCTCAGTGTTTTTGTCTACCTGCCAAATTAAACAAAGTTGAAAGCTTTTTATTATTAATTTGAAGAAAATGGCTTTGTGATACAGTATACTCAATGCCTGAAACATTTAAAATGTACTAATATCCATCATAAACTGTGCACATTAAAGTGTAGTTATTAGCAAAAATGACAAAAAAACTTGAATTTAAATGATTTCAGGAGTGCAAGATAAAAAAAAATCCCATTTGGCTGTCCCTCACTTGGTAGTTCAATAGGTGATGGCATCCTCCTATCCATTAAACATCCTATCAGGTTTATTCGTATTAGATGGTAATTTCCCAAATATAGTGAACCATCATTACTATTTTTAGTGGATGCATACATAATTTAAGGAATCTTGTTAAAGAAAAGAAAGTCGATTAATCTTTTGATAGCCAGGAAATTATGTTGTGGCAAAATTAACAATCTTAATGTAAGTGGAAAGTCTAATTTTAACTGCAACCCTTCATCACTATCCCTCTTATAATTTGGTTGTTGCTTTCTGCAGTATATGTGAGTTATTTGGTATTCCAAAAACACATATCTGAATGTGTTAGGGACCTCGTTAAATGTTATTCTCAGTTAACTGCAGTAATTTGGATAAACAACAATACAGAAACAAAAGACTAAACCTAAAATCATTTTCTCATGTCTTAAAGCTTTGTTTGATAATGATAGTTCCAAAACTTCAGAAACTGTCAGAAATAGTTATGCTTTACTATACATGTGTGAAATTGCAGTTTAGAAATATGGAATTGCTTTGGTCTTTTTGACTTTGCCTAGTATGAAGAAATAAATACATTATTTGAATGCAGGAAACAATATTTGCAAAGTCATGGAGAAATAAACTTCTGAAGAATCTGTAGTGGGCATCTTGGTTTTTAAGTTTAAATTTTGATTATGTAAGGCCTTATCAGAAAACTGAAAAATTCAAGAACTTATTTTCTATTCCTCCTGTCTGTTTCAGGACACATAATTAGAAATTATATTTTCTATGGTTAAAATATCCAGTTAATTTGTATCTATGATGGTAGTTTCTCTGATATGTGGGAGTTAATATAGAATACAAAAGAAGTATAGAAATGAATAAAAAGCATTTTAAAAAAAGTATAGAAATAAAATGGGCATCTTGTGGAATTATGGTCTTTCTACTTATTACTTATCGATTTTTTTAAAACATTTTATTTATTTGAGAGGTAGAGTTACAGACAGTGAGAAGGAGAGACAGAACGGTCTTCCATCCACTGGTTCACTCCCCACATGGCCTCAATGGCTGGAGCTGCACCAATCCGAAGCCAGGAGCCAGGAGCTTCTTCTGGGTCTCCCACGTGGGTGCAGGGTCCCAAGTACTGGGGCCATCTTCTACTGCTTTACCAAGCCATAGCAGAGAGCTGCATCAGAAGCAGAGCAGCTGGGACTAGAACCAGTGCCCATATGGGATGCCAGCACCACAGGCAGAGGATTAACCTAATGCACCACAGTGTGGCCCCTACTTGTTGAATATTAGGTTTAATGGTGCATTAGGCCTGTGATTATAGAGTGGACTGATTTATTTTTTTGCAAGAATTGAAGAAAGGAAGGAAGGAGGGGAATTTAGGGAGGGAGAAAGAGGAAGGGAACTATGGTCATCTTCTTAGGATTATACCTATGAAATCTGTTCTTTTTATATCAATAAAACTAAATAAAGTATTAATTTTCAAGTAAAAAAAAACAGAATTTTCTTTGATATCAACTGTGTTCCACATGCTCCATCTCAAGAAAACGTAGAGCAGGTATTTGGGGGTTTAGCAGTTGAGATACCCACAATCCATTTTAAAGTGTCTGGGTTCAACACGGGCTCCCAATTCTAGCTTCCTACTAGTGCTCACCCTTGGAGGCAGTGGTGATGGCTCAAGTAGTTGTGTTCCTGCCACCCACGTGAGAGATGCAAATTGAGTTCCAGGTTCCTGGCTTTCTCCTAGCCAGCTCCTGCAGTTGTATTAGGGGTGAACCAGTGGATGAGAGATCTCTATCTGACTCTGCCTTTCAAATAAAATAGCGGGGGGAAGGAAGAAAACTTAACTGAGATCTTTTCCAATCTTCTTATGACAAATTTATTCAACATTTCCAAATGTACTTGCTATAATAATAACTTATTTTATCTCCAATCTTGGAAATCCCCTGCAATTTTTTTTAATTTTTTATTTTTTTTATTTTTGACAGGCAGAGTGGACAGTGAGAGAGAGAGAGAGACAGAGAGAAAGGTCTTCCTTTGCTGTTGGTTCACCCTCCAATGGCCGCCGCGGCCAGTGCGCTGCGGCCGGCGCACTGTGCTGATCCGATGGCAGGAGCCAGGCGCTTATCCTGGTCTCCCATGGGGTGCAGGGCCCAAGCACTTGGGCCATCCTCCACTGCACTCCCTGGCCACAGCAGAGAGCTGGCCTGGAAGAGGGGCAACCAGGACAGAATCCGGCACCCCGACCGGGACTAGAACCCGGTGTGCCGGCACTGCAAGGTGGAGGATTAGCCTAGTGAGCTGTGGCACCGGCCTCCCCTGCAACTTTTGATTCGTTGTTTCTCTTAGTAATCTAAGTGCCAAATGTTGTTTTTTCATCTCTGCCTCTCAGACACATGTACCCCCTGCAAAACAACTTTTTTTTAAAAAAGAAAATTTTGGTTTTTTTTTTTTTCATTTATTTGAAAGGGAGAGAGAAGGGAGAGAGAGAGAGAGAGAGAGAGAAGAGAGAGAGAGTAGGCACACATACAAATCTTCCATCTGTTGATTCACTCTCCAGATGGCCTCAACAACAAGCCAGGAGCCCAGAACTCCAGCCACATCTCCTACCCAAGTGGGTGTCTGGGACCCAAGTACTTTAGCCATCATTTGCTGCCTCTCAAGGTGTGTAGTCACAAAAAGCCAGAAGTGGAAGTGGAAATGGATGAACTGGGACTTGAACAAAGCACTCTGAGATGGGATGTGGGCATCTTAACCGCTATGTCAAATGCTTGCCCTGCAATTTACATTCTGGACATCTCATTTGACTACCTACCTTCTTCTCAATCTTCTTTAACTTCTACCAGCATAATATTAACAGGCACCCTAACATCTCATTTCCCACTCAGACCTGACTTGAGATCCACATATCTCATTGCATCGCATCTATCTCTAGTTCTACCCAAGCGATATTTTACCAACTAGTAGTTTGCTTATGATTTTTCTTGTAGTATACCTGTGTTTATTTCCATATTTAACCCATTTTAGAAAATGTTATTGATGATTCCTGTTTCAAAAGAGAGGCTATTATCCCTGCACCAGAATAGGCTGGATTCATCTTTTTTTTTTCCTTTGCTCATAGACAATAAAACCCTGCTTGTGGTAAACTGCACTTTCATTGAAGAAATGTGACGCCACTCTGTAGGAACCTTCATGGAGGGATTTCTTTCTTCCATTGGTACCAGGATTGGCTATGTGACCTGCTCTGTCTAAAGATGTGTAAATCTCTTCCAAGCAGGTACATGTGTCATTTTAAGCTCTCCTAGCTCTACTGTGTGGTCAAAAATGTTACAGAAGGGGGTTGCTGCACTAATCTGGAGCCCAGAGTAAACGCACCATGGAACATACCCGGATCTGACCTTCAACAGAACTAGGATTTGAGCGAAAAAATAATTCCTGCTTTTAAATCCAGTGAGATTTTGGAAAAATCCATATGATACAAAAATGTTTTTATCAAAATAAACTTACTTATTTTTAAAATTTTTATTTATTAAAGGGCAGAGAGAAGGAGGGAGGGAGGAAGAGAGAAAGAAAGAGAGACAGCAAGAAAAGAGAGAGAGAGAGCTCCTATTTGTTGATTCATTCATCAAATATTCACAACATTTGGGACTAGGTCAAGCTGAAGCTATTGGCCGGGTATTCTATACACACCCCCTCATGTGTGTAGCGGGGACCCTACTGCTTGAGCAGTCACTGCTGCTTCCCCAGGGTCGGCATTAGCAGGCAGCTGGAATTTCGCATGGAGCCAGGACTCAAACCCAGGCACTCTGATAGGGGATGCAGACATCCCAAGTGAGTCTTTTTTTTTTTAAACTGAACTCTAGAAAGATTAAGTCTTAGACTTAAGACTATATTATTTTTTATTTTTTTAAGATTTATTTATTTATTTGAAAGTCAGAGTTACACAGAGAGAGGAGAGGCAGAGGAGGGGGGGGGAGAGAGAGAGAGAGAGAGATCTTTCATCTACTAGTTCACTCCCCAGATGAGCGCAACTGTAGGAGCTGGGCCAATCTGAAGTCAGGAACAAGGAGCTTCTTCTGGGTCTCCCATGCGGGTGCAGGGGCCAAGGACTTGGGCCATCTTCCACTGCTTTCCCAGGCCATAGCAGAGAGCTGGATTGGAACTGAAGCAGCTGGGACACGAAGCGGCGCCCATATGGGATGCCAGCACTGTAGGCGGCGTCTTTACCAGATACGCCACAGCTCCTCCCCCCCCCCAATAGAGTCTTAACCACTAGGGCTAAATGCCCACCCCATAAAATTATCTTTTAAGTACTACCATACTTGGTAGCTGTGTATATTATGTATTATTTGCCAGTGGTTCTTAATGTGACATCATGAGCCTGACAGTTAAAGATGCATGACTGCTCCTCCTCCTCCTACTGCTGTCCAACTTCATGCACCTTGAGTTGTACAGGTTTGTGATTTTTGTGTAATGTTTTCTTTCCCCAGTATCCACCTATGATTTACTTAGCAATTATAATTCTTACTGATAAACTTTTAATTTATTTATTTATATTGTTTATTTGAAAGGCAGAGACAAAGCGGCAGCGGGGGGCGGGAGGGGGGAAGAGAGAGAGAGAGAGAGAGAGAGAGAGAGAGAGAGAGAAATCCTCTATTTACTGGTTTACTATCCAAATGCTTACAACATCTGCGACTGGGCCACACCACATCCAGGAACCTGTTGGCAGGAACGCCAATACTTGAACCCTCACCTTCTTCTGCTCCCAGCATGTATATTAGCAAGAAGCTGGAGTGAGAAATGGAGTTGGAACTTTAACCCAGGCAGTACAATATGGGATGTAGGCTTCCCAAGTGATGTCTTAGTGACTGCTCCTAATGCCTCTCCCTGATAAACTTTTTTAAAAGATTTATTCATTTATTTGAGAGGCCAAGTTACAGAGAGAGGGAAAAACAGGGAGGGAAGTCTTCCACCTGCTAGTTCACTCCCCAAATGGCTGCAATGATCAGAGCTGGGCCCATCTGAAGCCAGGAGCCAGGAGTTTCTTCCAGGTCTCCCATGCGGGTGCAGGGGCCCAAGGACTTGGGCCATTTTCCACTGCTTTTCCAGGTGCACCAGCAGAGAGCTGGATGGGAAGTGGAGCTGCTGGGACTCAAACTGGTGCCCATATGTGATGCTGGTACTGCAGGTGGAGGCTTAACCTACTATGCTACAGTGCTGGCCCCACTGATTAACTTTTTAAAAGGCAAATATTCTGGCCGGCGCAGCGGCTTACTAGGCCAATCCTCCGCCTTGCGGCGCCGGCACACCGGGTTCTAGTCCCGGTTGGGGCGCTGAATTCTGTCCCAGTTGCCCCTCTTCCAGGCCAGCTCTCTGCTGTGGCCAGGGAGTCAGGGAGTGCAGTGGAGGATGGCCCAAGTACTTGGGCCCTGCACCCCACGGGAGACCAGGATAAGTACCTGGCTCCTGCCATCGGATCACCGCGGCGGCCATTGGAGGGTGAACCAACAGCAAAAGAAGACCTTTCTCTCTGTCTCTCTCTCTCACTGTCCACTCCGCCTGTCGAAAAAAAAAAAGGCAAATATTCTAATCTCCTGTTGTCCTCTGATCTCTTGCCTTTGTCTCTTTCCAAGAAGAACTAGCTGTTGACTTGGGTAAAGACTGACAATTAGAAAAACAACAGGTCATGTTAAGTAAGCATGGGAATGACTAAGTACCTAAGAACTTTTTACTGACATTATATTGATTAATTATAACAGACAGTCCCATTTTAAAAATGGAGAAACTGAGTTTAAATATTTTGTAGAAAGTCACACATTAGTAAGTGTCAGAGACAGGATTTGAATTTATTCTAGTATCAAGGCTCTATACTTTTCTTTTTTCTTTTATTTGACAGGTAGAGTTACAGAGAGAGAGAGAGAGAGAGAGAGAGAGAGAGAGAGAGAAAGGTCTTTCTTCCGTTGATTCACTCTCCAAATTGCTGCAAGCCAGGAGCCAGGTGCCTCTCCCTGGTCTCCCACGCGAGTACAGGGCCCAGGCACCTGGGCCATCCTCCACTGCCTTCCCGGGCCACAGCAGAGAACTGGACTGGAAGAGGAGCAACCAGGACTAGAACCCGGCGCCTGTATGGGATGCTGGTGCCGCAGGCGTCCGATTAACCTACTGTGCCACAGCTCCAAACTCCACTTAGTATGACTAGTAGGAGTTTGTGCGTTTCTTAGGAGTTAAAATTATTTTCCTTTGGATCTGTTTCATCTCTTCCCCTCTGCTCCCCTCTGCTCCCCTCCCTTCCCCTCCCCTCTCCTCCTCTCCTCCACCCCTTCCCTTTCTCCCTCTGCCTCCCCCCACCCTTGATTCTTCACAGACAGTCCTTTCCTTCCCAAACACATCTACAAAGGTTTCAGGATAAAGTGGACTATTTCCCGTTTGGGTGAAGCCCAGAGGCAGACAGGAAGGAAGCAGATCTCCCAGGCTGTAGAAAGTGGGGATTTTTCTTTGGCATTGCTATTTTGTCCTTCTCACAGGTGAAGTGGTAAGATCTAGTGGGGAAGTTATGCCTCTCTTAGGGGCAAAACCAAGCCTCTTAAGACTCACATATGCTCTATTCCTGACATCAGGAAAGGAATTTGAGAGCTGATTTGGCTAGAGTGCTCTCTTTGTGTTTTATTTTCAGGAAATGGGTACTAGTAGAAAGCTAGTGAGGATTTAGGGCATGAGTAGCCTGACAAATCCTCATTAGAGAAAGGTGAATTATAGTCAGTTGTTTTTTTTTTCCCTTTTCCATTTTCATTCTAGTCTGGGCCATTAGCTATCACTAGGTTATTGTGATCATTCCTATTTTTTGGTTCAGATAACTTCCCTTGCTTCTCACTGTTGACTGAAAGCATTTTAAAGTAATTCTCTTGACTGCAGCTATTCTGGTTCTATTTTGTTTCTCATTTTTCCCTTTTGAACACCCTACATTCCACCCATGTTCTGCATTTCCTGCTTCAATTTCTTTGCCCAAACTGTTTCCTGTGCTCAATATGCTTATCCCTCCCGCTTACACATATTCAAGTTCCTCACATCCAAATGGAAATGCATCTCCTTTAGGAAGATCTTTCTGATCTCTTAACCTACTGTAATCTCTCCCTCTTAAAAATCTGGTAGAAATGATCTACTTTTGCTCTTATGGTACATATCAATCATTACTTTGCAGTCATTTGATTGTAGTTTATCTACTTGCTTTTCCACATCTCCTAGCCTTGGTTCCTTAATCTAGTCACTTTTTTAAAATATTTATTTTTTTATTTGAAAGTCAGAGTTACAGAGAGGCAGAGGCAGAGAGAAGGAGAGAGAGAGAGAGAGAGAGAGAGAGAGAGATCTTCCATTTGCTGGTTCACTCCCCAGATGGCCCCAACAGCAAGAGCTATGCTGATCTGCAAGCCAGGAGCCAGGAGGTTCCTCCAGGTCTCCCACGTGGGTACAGGGGCCCAAGGACTGGGGCCATTTGTACTGCTTTCCCAGGCCATCGCAGAGAGCTGGATCAGAAGTGGAGCAGCTGGGACTTGAACTGGTGCCCATATGTGATACTGGCACTGCAGGCCAGGGCTTTAACCCACTGTGCCACAGTGCTGGGCCCAAGTCATTTATTTATTTATTTTTTTTTAACTTTTATTTAATGAATATATATTTCCAAAGTACAATTTATGGATTACAATGGCTTCCCCCACATACCGTCCCTCCCACCCACTACCCTCCCCTTTCCCACTCCCTCTCCCCTTCCATTCACATCAAGATTCATTTTCGATTATCTTAATATACAGAAGATCAGCTTAGTATACATTAAGTAAGGATTTCAACAGTTTGCTCTCACACAGAAACATAAAGTGAGAAATAATAGATGATTTTTTTTAAATGATGATGAAATCAGATCACACCTATTGTCATGTTTAATCCCAGTGAGAGTCAAGTTGGGAGTTGATAATTTCTTTCTTTTTTCTTTTTTTTTTTTTACAGAGGATCAGTTTAGTATGCATTAAGTAAAGATTTCAACAGTTTGCACTCCCATAAAAACACAAAGTGAAATATATTGTTTGAGTACTCGTTATAGCATTAAATCTCAATACACAGCACATCAAGGACAGAGATCCTACATGAGGAGTAAGTGCACAGTGACTCCTGTTGTTGACTTTACCAATTGACACTCCTGTCTATGGCATCAGTAGTCTCCCTATGCTCCGGTCATGAGTTTCCAAGGCTATGGAAGCCCTCTGAGTTCTCCGATTCTTATCTTGTTTAGACAAGGTCATAGTCAAAGTGGAGGTTCTCTCCTCCCTTCAGAGAAAGGTACCTCCTTCTTTGAAGACCTGTTCTTTCCACTGGGATCTCACTCGCAGAGATCTTTTGCCAGATTGTCTTGGCTTTCCATGCCTGAAATACTCTCATGGGCTTTTCAGCCAGATCCGAATGCCTTTAGGGCTGATTCTGAGGCCAGAGTGCTATTTAGGACATCTGCCATTCTATGAGTCTGCTGAGTATCTCACTTCCCATGTTGGATCACTCTCCCCTTTATTGATTCCATTGAGATTCCATTGAGAACATATGGTATTTGTCCCTTTGGGACTGGCTTATTTCACTCAGCATGATGTGTTCCAGATTCCTCCATTTTGTTGCAAATGACTGGATTTCGTTGTTTCTTACTGCGGTATAGTATTCTAAAGAGTACATATCCCATAATTTCTTTATCCAGTCTATCGTTGATGGGCATTTAGGTTGGTTCCAGGTCTTAGCTATTGTGAATTGAGCTGCAATAAACATTAGGGTGCAGACCTCTTTTTTGTTTGCCAATTTAAATTCCTTTGGGTAAATTCCAAGGAGTGGGATGGCTGGGTCGAACGGTAGGGTTATCTTCAGGTTTCTGAGGAATCTCCAGACTGACTTCCATAGTGGCTTGACCAGTTTGCATTCCCACCAACAGTGGGTTAGTGTCCCTTTTTCCCCACATCCTCGCCAGCATCTGTTGTTGGTAGATTTCTGCATGTGAGCCATTCTAACCGGGGTGAGGTGAAACCTCATTGTGGTTTTGATTTGCATTTCCCTGATTGCTAATGACCTTGAACATTTTTTCATGTGCCTGTTGGCCATTTGGATTTCCTCTTTTGAAAAATGTCTATTGAGGTCCTTGGCCCATCTCTTAAGTGGGTTGTTGGTTTTGTTTTTGTGGAGTTTCTTGATCTCTTTGTAGATTCTGGTTATTAACCCTTTGTCTGTTGCATAGTTTGCAAATATTTTTTCCCATTCTGTCGGTTGTCTTTTCACTCTCCTGACTGTTTCTTTTGCAGTACAGAAACTTCTCAATTTGATGCAATCCCAATAGTTGATTTTGGCTTTGACTGCCTGTGCCTCCCGGGTCTTTTTCAGAAATTCTTTGCCTGTGCCAATATCTTGAAGGGTTTCTCCAATGTTCTCTAATAACTTGATGGTGTCAGGTCGTAGATTTAGGTCTTTAATCCATGTGGAGTGGATTTTTGTGTAAGGTGTAAGGTAGGGGTCTTGCTTCATGATTCTGCACGTGGAAATCCAATTTTCCCAGCACCATTTATTGAATAGACTGTTCTTGCTCCAGGAATTAGTTTTAGATCCTTGATCAAATATAAGTTGGCTGTAGATGTTTGGGTTGATTTCTGGTGTTTCAATTCTGTTCCATTGGTCTATCCATCTGTTTCTGTACCAGTACCATGCTGTTTTAATTACAACTGCCCTGTAGTATGTCCTGAAATCTGGTATTGTGATGCCTCCGGCTTTGTTTTTGTTGTACAAGATTGCTTTAGCTATTCGAGGTCTCTTGTGCCTCCATATAAATTTCAGCACCATTTTTTCCAGATCTGAGAAGAAGGTCTTCGGTATCTTGATTGGTATTGCATTGAATCTGTAAATTGCTTTTGGGAGAATGGACATTTTGATGATATTGATTCTTCCAATCCATGAGCATGGAAGATTTTTCCATTTCTTGGTATCCTCTTCTATTTCTTTCTTTAAGGTTTTGTAATTTTCATCGTAGAGATCTTTAACGTCCTTGGTTGTGGGGAGCAACCCGGACTAGACTGAGTTACTGGAATTAGGACTTATTCTATGCATCTGCTCTCCCACAATATGGCGCTGGGAGAGAAGTAAACAGCTTCCGCACAGCTGCCTCCAGTTCAACCAATAAACTGTAGGACTTGCTCCTGATTGGAGAGCAGCGTACTCGGCGTGTGGGCAGCCAAGTTAGGATTGGCGGAGGAGGACTATAAAGGAGGAGAGAGACGGCATGCACCAAGGAACATCTAAGGGGAACATCTAGCTGAAGGAACACCTGTGCAGCCCCCGAGAAGAGCCGGCCGGCGGTGTGCCGCTCCCCTGCGGAAGTGGGGAATGTGGCCAGGGGGAACTGCCCTTCCACGGAGGTGGAAGGGACAGTAGCCAACCCGGGAAGAACCAGCAGCAAACCCGGGGAGGGCCGAGCAGACGAAAGAACAGCGCAGGATCCTGTGTTGCTCCTCCACGAAGACGGGGAGCGACATAATGGTGCCGTGACTCAGATAGGAAACCTAGGACGGATAGGAAACTTAGGAGGGAAGAAATGGGAAGAAGTGGGAAAATACCGGAGAGAGAGACTAGCAAAGAGCCTAGGTGCCGGAAGAAGCTATTGAAAGCCTAGGCATAGACTCGGATATGGACTGTGGGAAAGAAGTTAGGATTGAAAGCGAAAGTGAAAGCTTTCATAGACTCGGATGCGGACTATGGCGGGGAAGCTAGGAGATTGAAAGCGAAAGTGAAACCTGGAGGAGGCTTGGACTCGGATACGGACTGTGGGGAGAAGCCAGGAGAAATGAGAGGAATATTGTTGGAAGAAAACTTAAGGAAACATACCGGGTAGAGAAAAATGTTAGGGAGGATGAAGCCGCGAGTGCAGGCCAAGGCGGAGATATAAGCCACCTTGGAATTCTTCAAGTCACCCCGGGGAGCAAGAGGCGAAGATCTGGAACCAGAGGCAGAGACGTGGGCCGCCAGGTTGAAATTCGCCAGGTTAGTCCGGGGAACTTGGACTGAATGCCGGTGGTGGCGGAAACATTCGCGGAAGCCGCCGCGTGCAGAGAGAGCACAGGGCGTGCATAGATAGGGAATGCGGGGCTGGCGCGAGGCCGTGGTGCGGGCGCGAAGTGCGTGGAGACTGCGGAGCGTGCGCGCGAAGCTGAGCCGCGCAGAGCCGGGAACCCGCCGGCGGGGCGAGGCGCCGGGAAGCCGCGCAGAGCCGTGAAGCTGCCGCGGGGCGAGGTGCCGAGAAGCAGCCTCGGGGCGAGCGCTGCCGGGAAGCCGCAGGGATAAGAGAAACAGAAGTTTAGAAGTAAAATGAGAGAAATAGGAATGCTGGAAGATAGAAGTAAAATGGGAGAAATAGGAATGCCCGGAGATAGAGAAATAGAGAAATAGAAAGGCCTCCCCTCAACATGGCAATGAGAAAGCTTGGATTCGGTCTACCTGATTAGGGCGGTAAGCACCAGCAGGCAGTTCGACCAGAGTATGAGCTGCAGGTCACCGAAGATAGGCACGAACCAACACTAATAAGTCTCCCCCACAATACGGCAATGAGAAGGCCCGGATTCGGTTTGCCTGATTGATAGGACTTGTAAGAACCTGTGGCAACTCTAGCAAGTAGAGCAGAGTGTGTGCTGCGGGACACCGAAGACAGGCGTGTATCAACGCCAAAAAATAAAAAGAAAGGGGGATCTGTGGGGAGCAACCTGGACTAGACTGAGTTACTGGAATTAGGACTTATTCTATGCATCTGCTCTCCCACAATATGGCGCTGGGAGAGAAGTAAACAGCTTCCGCACAGCTGCCTCCAGTTCAACCAATAAACTGTAGGACTTGCTCCTGATTGGAGAGCAGCGTACTCGGCGTGTGGGCAGCCAAGTTAGGATTGGCGGAGGAGGACTATAAAGGAGGAGAGAGACGGCATGCACCAAGGAACATCTAAGGGGAACATCTAGCTGAAGGAACACCTGTGCAGCCCCCGAGAAGAGCCGGCCGGCGGTGTGCCGCTCCCCTGCGGAAGTGGGGAATGTGGCCAGGGGGAACTGCCCTTCCACGGAGGTGGAAGGGACAGTAGCCAACCCGGGAAGAACCAGCAGCAAACCCGGGGAGGGCCGAGCAGACGAAAGAACAGCGCAGGATCCTGTGTTGCTCCTCCACGAAGACGGGGAGCGACACTTGGTTAAGTTTATTCCAAGGTATTCGATTGTTTTTGTAGCTATTGTGAATGGGATTGATCTTAGAAGTTCTTCCTCAGCCATGGCATTGTCTGTGTATACAAAGGCTGTTGATTTTTGTGCATTGATTTTATACCCTGCTACTTTGCCAAAATCTTCTATGAGTTCCAATAGTCTCTTAGTAGAGTTCTTTGGGTCCCCTAAATAAAGAATCATGTCATCTGCAAAGAGGGATAGTTTGAGTTCTTCCTTCCCAATTTGTATCCCTTTAATTTCTTTTTCTTGCCTAATAGCTCTGGCTAGAACCTCCAGAACTATATTGAATAGCAGTGGTGAGAGTGGACATCCCTGTCTGGTCCCAGATCTCAGTGGAAATGCTTCCAACTTTTCCCCATTCAATAGGATGTTGGCTGTGGGTTTTTCATAGATTGCTTTGATTGTATTGAGGAATGTTCCTTCCAAACCCAGTTTGCTTAGAGTTTTCATCATGAACGGGTGTTGTATTTTATCAAATGCTTTCTCGGCATCTATTGAGATAATCATATGGTTTTTCTTCTGCAGTCTGTTAATGTGGTGTATCACATTGATTGTTTTGCGCACATTAAACCATCCCTGCATACCAGGGATAAATCCCACTTCGTCTGGGTGGATGATCTTTCTGATGTGTTGTTGCATTCTATTGGCGAGAATTTTATTGAGGATTTTTGCATCTATGTTCATCAGGGATATTGGTCTGTAATTCTCTTTCAGTGCTGCATCTTTTTCCGGCTTAGGAATTAAGGTGATGCTGGCTTCATAGAAAGAATTTGGGAGGATTCCCTCTTCTTCGATTGTTCTGAATAGTTTGAGAAGAATTGGAGTTAGTTCTTCTTTAAATGTCTGGTAGAATTCAGCAGTGAATCCATCTGTTCCTGGGCTTTTCTTTGTTGGGAGGGCCTTTATTACTGTTGCAATTTCTGTCTCAGTTATGGGTCTGTTTAGGTTTTCGATGTCTTCCTGGTTCAATTTAGGTAGGTTGCATGTGTCCAGGAATCTATCCATTTCTGATAGGTTTCCCTGTTTGCTGGCATACAAGTCCTTGTAGTAATTTCTGATGATTCTTTTTATTTCTGTGGTGTCTGTTGTTATGTTTCCTTTTTCATCTCTGATTTTATTGATTTGGGTCTTTTCTCTTCTTTTTTTAGTTAGTTGGGCCAATGGGGTGTCAATTTTGTTTATTTTTTCAAAAAACCAGCTCCTCGTTTGGCTGATTTTTTGTAATGTTTTTCTTGATTCAATCCTGTTGATTTCTTCTCTGATTTTAATTATTTCTCTTCTCCTACTAGATTTGGGTCTGGTTTGCTGTAGGTTTTCTAGATCCTTGAGGTGAATTGAAAGCTCATCTATTTGGTGCCTTTCCAATTTCTTGATGTAGGCACCTATTGATATAAACTTTCCTCTTAACACTGCTTTTGCTGCGTCCCATAAGTTTTGGTATGTTGTGCTGTTATCCTCATTTACTTCCAGTAAGTTTTTGATTTCTCTTTTGATTTCTTCTATGACCCATTGGTCATTCAGGAGCATGTTGTTCAATCTCCATGTGTTTGCATATGCTCTAGGGATTCCTGAGTTGCTAATTTCCAACTTCATTCCTTTATGGTCTGAGAAGCTGCATGGTATGATTCTAATTCTTTTGAATTTGCTGAGACTCGCTTTATGGCCTAGTATGTGGTCAATCCTAGAGAAGGTTCCATGTACTGCTGAGAAGAATGTAAAGTCTTTAGCTGTAGGATTGAAAGTTCTGTATATATCTGTTAGATCCATTTGGGCTATAGTGTCGTTTAAATCTACTGTATCCTTGTTGATCTTCTGTCCTATTGATCTGTCTATTTCTGAGAGTGGGGTATTGAAGTCCCCCAGTACTATTGTATTGGGGTCTAAGTCTCCCTTTAACTCCGTTAACAAGTCTTTTAGATAAACCGGTGCCCTGTAGTTAGGTGCATGTACATTGATAATTGTTATATCTTCCTGTTGAATTGATCCCTTAATCATTATGTAGTGTCCCTCTTTGTCTCTCTTAACGGTTTTTGTGGTAAAGTTTATGTTGTCTGAAATTAAGATGGCTATGCCTGCTCTTTTTTCATTTCTGTTGGCATGGTATATCTTTTTCCAGCCTTTCACTTTCAGTCTGTATGGATCTTTGTTGGAAAGATGAGTTTCTTGTAAGCAGCAAATAGATGGGTTTTGTTTCTTAACCCAATCAGCCAATCGGTGTCTTTTAAGTGGACAGTTCAGGCCATTCACGTTCAATGTGACTAATGATAAGTGGTAACTTTGCCCTGCCATTTGCCAAAGATAAGTTCTAATATATGCTTTGAATTCCCTGTGATCTTTTGCTGTGAGCTTTCCTTCCTTGGTTTCCTTCCTTTACCTTCTTTCATATTGATGACCGTGTTTCTTTGTTTCTGTGTGTAACACATCTTTAAGCATCTTTTGCAGGGCTGGACGAGTGGCAACAAATTCTTTCAATTTCTGTTTGCTATGAAAAGTCTTTATTTCACCTTCATTCACAAATGATAGCTTTGCAGGATATAATATTCTGGGCTGGCAGTTGTTCTCTCTTAGTACCTGGGCTATATCTCGCCATTCCCTCCTAGCTTGTAGAGTTTCTGATGAGAAGTCAGCTGTGAGTCTGATTGGAGATCCTCTGAGAGTAATCTGACGTTTCTCTCTTGCACATTTTAGGATCTTTTCTTTATGTTTCACTGTGGAGAGTTTAATTACAACGTGTCGTGGTGAGGATCTCTTTTGGTCATGTTTATTAGGGGTTCTGTGAGCTTCCTGTACTAGGATTTCTCTGTCCTTCTCCAAACCTGGGAAATTTTCTGCTAATATCTCACTAAAAAGGCCTTCTAATCCTTTCTCCCTCTCCATGCCTTCAGGAACTCCTAGAACCCGAATGTTGGGTTTTTTAATAGTATCCTGAAGATTCCCAACAATATGTTTTAGATTCCTAATTTCCTCTTCTTTTCTTTGGTCTGACTGTATCCTTTCCTGTTCTCTGTCTTCTAAGTCCGATATTCTCTCTTCTGCTTCACCCATTTGTTTGTAAGGCTCTCTATTGTGTTTTTCATTTGATCTATTGAATTCTTCACTTCAGTTACTATCCCAGTTTCCTGTTGTACTAGTTGTTTCGTTTCATTTTGATTCCTCCTTAATATTTCATTTTCACGAGAGAGATTTTCTATCTTGTCCATTAAGGATTTGTGTAGTTCCAGAATTTGTTTTTGAGAACTTCTTAATGTTCTTATCAATTTTTTGAGATCTGCTTCTTGCATTTCTTCTATGTCATCATCCTCATAATCTTGAATTGGTGTGTCTTTTTCATTTGAGGGCTTCATGGTGACTTCCTTGTTTTTATTACCTTGGTTTTTGCGTTTGTTATTTGGCATATTGGAGATATTTGGTTTCTTCACTGTGGTGCTTTTTCTTGTTATACCATGGCTCTAGATTAAGTGGACTATCTGTTTTTGATGGAGCCTTAGGGCTTGAGATGGGTGTGGCCTGAGAGCTCTGTTTGGTTTGCCAAAGGTGACACTCCCAGGTTAGGCATGGTAAACCTCTCTCTCTCTCTCTTTCTTTTTTTTTTTTTTTGATTCAAAAGGGAAGTTATTCTGCACAGCTGAATGAAGTTGGAGGTAGTTAGCAGGCAAATGATATACCCACAGGAACCAGAGATCAGAAGCTCTTTCCCAAGGACCACACAGGGAATCTGTTCGGCCCTCAGAGTGGGCTCAAATTCTCCTTCAGTCTCCCACTGGGTTGCCAAAATTACGGAATTGTAGCGTCTCTGGAGAGTGCTCACGTGAATTCCGTGAGTTCTCTCCCCCACCGTCTCTTTTTTCACAGTCTCAGTTCAGTAGCACCACAAATTTACTAGGTCCTAATCTCCTGTTAATTTGCCCCGCCCAGAGTCAGGTTTTTCTGCTAGGCTCAGGGCCGGTGCAGACCTGAGGTCACTCTGCTTATGACGTATGTCCAAGATGGCGCCTGCTCTTTGTCTTGCTCGCCCTTGAGAGGTGAGCGGAGAGAGAGAAACCCGTGTCCGTACCAGTCACCTCTCTCTCTCTTCCAGTTAGCCTGGTGAATTCCCCCCCCCCCCCGGGGGTCGTTCCCTCTAGTCTCCTCTCTCCGCTTGCCTGCCGGTGTCTCGGGCTATTGAGGTTCGGCTCACCTCGCGTTCCAGCGGCTCGGTCCCGCGGCTCGGCTTCCGCGCGGTAGGTGACCCAAGTCATTTATTTATTAATAACAGCAGCAAGCAAAGAGAGAGAGAGAGAGAGAGAGAGAGAGAGAGAGAAAGCACTTACATTCATGGAGCTAATATAGACTAGGGTAAGTGTACATATAATAAATGCTCAGAATTTGTTGAATTAGCATTAATCATAATTCATGTATTTATGGGTTATCTTAGTCCCTAAAGGCTGCTCTAGTTGGGTAGTTCATGAACATCAGAAATTTATTGCTCTCAATTTTGGATACTGTGAAGTCTAAGATCAAGGTGCCAACAGACTTGGTATCTGATGAGTATCAGTTCCTCATAAGTGGTGGCTTTTGTGTTATTACATGGAGGAAAGGCAAAAGTGGAAAAAAAAAAAAGCTTCCTCAAGCTTTTTTTTAAAGGTCATGGATCCCATTCCTTAAGAGAGAGAAAGATACCTGATAATCTAATCGATTCCTCCAACCCTTTTAATGCTACCACTATGGGGATCAAGTTCCAAGATAACAACACCACCAATTTTCACACCGTAGTGCTGATTTCTATTGAAATGAATAGGTCTTCAAGTAAAAATACATAGTATGCTTAAAAATGTGTTGGGGAATGAGTATTTGATACAGTGATTACCTGCTTGATATTTTGGTATCTCATTATCAGAGTGCCTAGGTTCGAGTCCCAGCTCTGTTTCCAATTCCAGCTTCCTGCTAAAGTGCACTCTGGGGGGCAGCAGCTAGTAAACAGCTCAAGTAGTTGGTTATCCATGAGATTCAGATGGATTTCCTGGTTGCACGCTTCAGCTTGGCTCAGCCACAGCATTTGTAGGCATTTGGGGAAGGAAGTGATTGATGGAGGATCTCTGTTTCTCTGCCTTCTCAATAAATAAAATAAGAGAAGTTGGTTTTTTTTTTTTAAAGGGAAAGAGTTTATTGGGGGAAACCTACAGATTGGAGGGAAGGGGCAAAGAAGGAAAAGAGGCAGAAGGAAAGCGTGAGAGGAGACAGAGACAGAGATAAGGAGGGGAAGAGAGAGAGCAAGCCACGTGTTGAGGAACAGGTCCTTGTAAAAGTTTGCCAGGTGATGGGCAGGGAAGTAGGAGCAGCAAATCCTATTAGAATGGGGGTGGGGTTGACACCGGTGGTTGGGCCATGTGCCTGGGGCTAGAGCCTAGAATGGTGTCAGGGTGTAGATCACACCATAGATAAGACTATGCCATTTTACTGACATTCTCCCCTTTTGTTTTTTATAAAGCAGAAGTTGTATGGGATTACATTGGTCCCAAAAGTCCAGGAGGGGTAGAGGGACGATGATCTGTCTTTAGAGCTACTTCCTGCTGACATGGGGTGACGAGGTACTCTTCACTGGCACGGGGTGATGTCTCAAACTGCTGTCTCCTGGGTGGGGAGCCGAGTGTATCCCTTGAGACATCACCCCGTGCCAGTGAAGAGTACCTGTAAAAATTAAAGCAGACATGGTAATATAAAAGACAGGATAATAGCAACCAATGATTCTAAGAGTGGCATTAACCAGGTAATGAGAGGATTTCATAGAGGAGAGGAAATGAGGGGGGTCTCTGGACCCTTGTGAGGACAGTTTGATGGACATGGTTTAAAGCTGATCCAAAACAAGACCGGGAAAAAGACCACTCATCTTTTGTGGGTAGAGGGGTTTGTCTATGGAGAAATTCTGAACAATCATACAACATTAAGTGGAGGGAGAGGACCATCAATACACACAGCATGGGAGTAGAGCCATTGAAATTAGGGTAGAGGCTATGATTATAAAGGAATGAGGCCCAAGTGGGTTAGATACAAAGGACAGAGTCATTATTAGAGGACCTAAGAAAGGTGCTGTCTAAGCCAAATAGAAACTGACAGAAGGGGCCTGATAATAATCTGGTGGGCTTTAAGACCTTGTCAGTTACGAGGCCCAGACCTATCTCTTCACATGGGTGCATGATAATGGAAGTGTGAACCTCCTTAGGAAAGGCACCCTGTTGACTTCCATTACCTAGCTGGCCTTGGAGGAGAGCAGGCTAGGTAAAGGCAGGTGGCATCTCTAACAGGAAATTTACAGTTCTGCTTGCAATGTTACTAACCCTACTTGGCCATCCCCTCAGCAGTGGTGGTTACTCTGGAAGCTGGGCAGAGTGAAGGGCTCTTCAGCTTGGAGGCAGCAAGATCTGTGGCTCTGACCTGAAGTCCTTTGACTCCAGGGCAGGTCCATTTCCAGTGATCCAACTCTTGACTGGCAGAGCTGCCAGGGCCCATCACAAGCTGACTTCTGCTGAAGCCCAGGCTTACCACATTGAAAGCCACTGCAGTGGACTGGCCTGTTGGGTCTTCTTGATGGCAGATCTATCTTTACATTTCTTCTGATGCCTAGCTTTCTTTTCCTTCTGGTTTTTGTTAAAGCTGACCAGAGGATACAAGTCAAGGGGGTACTCAAGTCCCATCTCTAATCTTTGGTGCTCTAAACTAGAAGACTATAGTCACAGACATGTTCTGGTCATGGTTTTTCTGAGGTAGACATGCCCATGAGGAAAGCTATGTCCTTATAGGTAAACTTTTTTAAAAAAATTGAAAGTATCTCAGGGTGGACCTTTGGCATAGTGGTTCAGATTGCCACATATCATATTGGAGTGCTTGTGTTCAATACTCTGCTTTGCTCCTGACTCAGTTTTCTGCTAATACAGACCGTGGGAGGCAATGATAGTGGCTCAAATGACTGAGTTCCTGCCACCCACGTAGGACACCTGGATTGAGTACCTGGCTCCCAGATTGGGTGCCAGCCAGGGGTCATAGTGGGCATACAGGATTGAACCAGTAGGTGGAATCCTGCTCTTTCTCTCTCTACCTCTCAAAAAATTCTTGAAGCATCTCAAGGTGAATGTAAAAGTCTATAAGCTTCATTTAATATTCATAATCTACAAGGAGACTTTAAAACATCACAAGTTCAATGGAAGTTGATAATAGATACTTTAAATATTTTAAATTTTGTTTGATTTATTAAATGTGTTTTTTAAAGTCCATAAATATAAGAATAACGCATTCAGGAAAATGTTTTCTCCAGAATTTATATATTTTAGAATCAGGGTCTTGAGATTAAATCAACCATACTCAGCATAGGAAATGCTCCTGATTAATTTTATTACTATAGTGAAATTTTCTTTAGGCTCAGAGAGTTTACTCTTGCCATTAAAACATTAATTCTAGGGGCTGACACTGTGGCATGTTGGGTAAAGCCACCGCCTGCAATGTGGGCATCCTATGTGGGTGCCAGCTCGAGTCCCAGCTGCTCCACTTCCAATCCAGCTCTCTCCTTTGGCCTGGGAAGACAGTAGAAGATTGCATAAGTCCTTGGGCCCCTAAACCCACATTGGAGACCTGGAAGAAGCTCCTAGATCCTGGTTCCTGGCTTTGCATTGGCCCAGCTCTGGCCATTGCAGCCATTTGAGGAGTGAACCAGTGGATGGAAGACCTGTCTCTCTCTCTCTCTCTCTCTCTCTCTCTCTCTCTCTTGGTCTCTGCTTCTCTGTAACTCTGCCTTTCAAAAGAATAAATAAATCTTTAAAACAAAACAAAACAAAATGAAAAAACAATAATTCTAATGGCAAAAACAACAAACCAAGCTCTCAGATAGAAATCAGTGGCGCTGTAGCTTGGTATGTGCAAAAATTGTAAAAACAACAACACATAGGCACTCAACTAAAGAGAATAGTATTTTAGGACCACTCCTGCTTTGAACCTAAACAGCTTGATCACTTTGAGATTTTTTCCTAGTCCCAGATAATCTTCCCTATCTTATCAAAACTAACTTATAAGCATCATAAAATCATATGTGCGGTTTGCCAAGTTCAAGATCATGAGACAACCACATCCCCGCAGCCCCAGAGACTCTTGTAAACCTGAGGATTCTTTTTTTTTTTTTTTGACAGGCAGAGTGGACAGTGAGAGAGAGAGACAGAGAGAAAGGTCTTCCTTTGCTGTTGGTTCACTCTCCAAATGGCCGCTACGGCTGGTGTGCTGCGGCCGGCGCACCGCGCTGATCTGAAGCCGGAAGTCAGGCTCTTCCTCCTGGTCTCCCATGCGGGTGCAGAGCCCAAGCACGTGGGCCATCCTCCACTGCCTTCCCGGGCCACAGCAGAGAGCTGGACTGGAAGAGGAGCAACCGGGACAGAATCCGGCACTCCAACCGGGACTAGAACCTGGGGTGCCGGCGCCACAGGCGGAGGATTAGCCTAGTGAGCCGCTACTGTGAACCCTGGAAAGTAGCAAATGATGGCTCAAGTATTTGATCCCCTGCTACCCACATGGGATGCCTGATGGAGTTCCTGGCTCATGGCTTTGGGCTGGCCCAGTTGTACCTGTTGTGGGCATTTGAGGAGTGAACCAGTGGATGGGAGATCTCTGTTGGTCTCTCTCTCTCCCTTTCAAATAAAATAAACAAATAAACTTTTTTTAGAAAAAAATATTACTGTCAATTGGCTTTCAATGCATCCCAACCAATTCTCCTGTGTGTGTGCAACACCTGTGTGTCCTGACAAAATTATATTTATAATATAATATTTAATCATCTGATCATCAATTTCTACCAATAAATAGAATGTGCCTTGAGGGCAAGGACTGAGTTCTTACATCTCTAGCAACTAGTATGGTGGCTGCCAAATGGCTAAATAAATATTTGATGATCGACAGACTGAATGGATTAATGCATTGCATCTATTAGAGCTACCTTCAGAATAGAGATGGTATCAGAATCAGGAAGAGTCCTTGTTTAAACTGCCTTTCCTATTGTTTGGCAAGTTACTAAAATTCCTCAATAAGAAATCCAATTCTTTCCCTTATCTGATATAGAGGCAAATATTCCTGGTGTGGCTAACATATACAGATCTATCCGACATTATTGGGCAAGTACAGTGGTTCTCAGTTATCAGGCTGCATCAAGGTCACCGAGAGGGCTCGATGAAATAGACTGTTCGACTCCACTCCCAGAGGGTCTGAATGAGGCCTGAGAATATGCATTTCTCAAATGTTCCCGGGTGACGCTGATATGGCTGGTCTGGGGAGTACATTTTGAGAACCACTGGCTTAACGGAGGGAACAATCAGATCATCACCTGAGGGCAGATTTTGAAGGGTAAGGAGTAAGCAGAAGATCTGGAAAAGAGGAAGAATGAAAGAAAAAGGAGGAATATGAATGTAAGACGAGCTACATTGTAAAATGTTTCTGAAGGCCTGAACTAGTGAGCAGAAATGTTTGAAGTGTAATGTGTAGTTGTAGAATTGGCACAGTGCATTCACCTCGGGAATAGAAAATACGACTTTGTAAATACAATATTCTTTACACCTTAAAAGGGGAATTTCAGTAAATGGGATAAATGCTTATTTAACACTTTATAAATATAGCCTGCTTTTCCAAGTCATTTGGTTTTTAAAATGTGTGATTGCTTTTTTTGTCCAACAATAAGAGACTATTTTGTGCTATTTTCCCCATGAGTACTGCTGTTATTACTTAATATTTATTAAGTAGCCACCATAGTGGCTTTATTCTTACAGAAGAGGTTTTTCTTCTTCACATTCTGTGCTAAATAAGATTTTCCTGCTGCCTGTCAAACTGAAACCATATTAAACGACACAGAGTGACTTGCAGCAGACTAGGGTATAGGAATCAAGGTCCACATCTCTGTATTGGCTCTAACCTAGAACAACAAACCAAATATTTCCTCCTGTTAACTTGAACTGAATGTATCTATTAGGAATGCAGTTGCAAATGCATCCAATCAATTAAACAGGTCACACACTGATGAGCCTTAAGATTTATTGGTTAGAAACGAAATGTAGGAACATATCATGTCAAAAGGAAGTAGGATCCACAGTTAAAGGAAGATAAATCAGACTTTGAAGGTAATAATATTCAAAAAGTCATTTTAAAGAGACACTGTACATGTAAGATTTGATAACTTGAAGAGAACAAGAATTATAGTGGTACTAAGGAGTGAAGCTGGGAATTTAAAGACCACAGAAAATTTAATAAAAAAACAAGTCATGCTTTATAACATGGATTAGGAAACTGCAAAGAAAGAACTCATAGTCCTCATTTCTCTTATTTGGAAAAAGGAAAAATCTATTTCATGATGATACATGATAACAATTCTAGCAGTCTCAAAATAATTATTTCTAGTTAAAATATTTTAAAATGAATTACAACACAAAATCTATTTTCAGACATATTAGGGCTGACTTTTTTTTTTTCTTTCTCCTCTGCTTCCTCTCCAGCAAATAGGTGAATGCATCAATAATAGAACTAAGACAGAGTCACCACACACACCATGGGGAAGAAAACAGGAATTAGGGCTTCACTCTCTCATGTGGGTGGCAGGGATCCAACTACTTGAGGCATCACCGGAGCCTTTCAGAGTTCACTTTAGTAGGAAACCAAGACTGAAACCCAGACACTCTGACATGGGATGTGTGCCTCCCAACTGACAGTTTAATCTCTAGCCCAAATGCCTGTCCCTCATTTAACTTTTTAAAATTCTCATGTATTTGTTATATACTATAAGTAAGAGCCCTAAAGGAAGGATTAGATTACGTTTAAATATTTTGACAAGAAGATTTTATATATGATACTGTTTAATTCAGTCTGCATCATAGTGGTGTGCACATTAGATCGACTGCATCTGCACTAGTGACAGTAAGTATGATCACTTGCTCAAGGTGGTGACCTCTAGATTTGGCCATTGTAAGGGAACTGTTCTCTGGAGGTAGTTCTAGTAGGGCCAATATTTCTACATCAGTCTTCGACCTAATTACCTTAGCATTCATTGATGATCATTGCCTTGGTCAGTTATTACTAGAGATTTTACAAAATAGTGGTATCCTAAATTTATAATTTATTATATTTTTATTAACCTGCAACCTGTAAAGGAGAAATCTTTATCTGTTGTTATGGGTACAGCAGGACTTTTCTCCTCAAAACTCATGCAAATGTTTAAACTCTGATGTCATTATGTCAGTGGTTGATGGATTAAGGGTAGGGACCTGACCTAATCATGGCATCTCATGGGTGGGTCTGGCCATTGGTGGTATGCCACTGAAGGGTGGATTTCCTAAGAAGGTTGATTATTTGAGTTCCAGTTCTGCCTACCTGTTCTCTCTGATACTTGGCCCACCATGTGATTGTTCCTTTGCACTCAGCATGATGAACTTCCACCAGACACCAGACTATGGGTCAACCTGAATCTGAACAGTAGCCTCCAAACTCTATAAGCTGATTCTTTCCCAAGACTCTGTTCTCAGGTATTTCAGTTAAAGTAACGTAAAGCATAGTTATGCTTTCATTTTTCTCCTTTTCTTCTCTCTCTTGAGTAGGGAATATCACTATGGACTAATGAATTTTAATTTAGCCAGTGTAGTACAATTAGTTACAATATTCTTATGTATGTTCAAATTGTTTAAAACGTAACCAGTGGGAGCTTCTTCAAGTTGGATCATAGATATACATGACATGTTCCTCTTCATCTTTGAGCACCTCTTTGCTCTCTGGCACAAATGTCTCACTCTCACCATGCATTGTCTGTGATTCAGACCTAGAATCCCCATTTCTCAATAAATCTTTGGTTCATTTTATTGGAGAATTGGGTTGAGAAATGAATTAGGTTTCTCATGCTTTGTCAGTGTCATTCCTTCTAGGACTATAAACAGTCAGCTAGGAAAAAATATTGTTTAAAATTATGAGTTAATTTTGACAATTTCATTCTTTTTTATTACTTTTTTAAAGATTTATTTGCTTTTATTTGGAAGTCAGCGTTAGAGAGAGAGAGAGAGAGAGGGAGAGAGAAAACAGAGAGACAGATCTTCCATCTACTGGTTTACTCCTCAGATGGCCACAATAGCCAGGGCTGGGGCAGGCCAAAGCCAGGATCCAGAAGCTTCTTCCAAGTATCCCATTTGGGTTTTAGGGGCCCAAGGACTCGGGCCATCTTCTGCTGCTTTTCCCAGGCCATTAGCAGGGAGCTGGATGAGAAGTGGAGCAGCCTGACATGAACTGGAGCCCTTATTGCAGGTGACGGCTTTATCCTCTATACCACAGCACCAGACCCTGTTTATTTTTTTTAATTGTGGTTTAAAACATTATAAAATGTGCTGTCTTAAGCATTTTTAAGCATATAGTTCAGTAGTGTTAACTATATTTACATTTTTATGTAGCAGATGTCTGGAGCCTTTTATCTTACAAAATGAAGTTCTATAACCACCAAAAACTTTCCTTTTCTCCTCTCTACAGTCTCTGGCTACCACTGTTCTACTTTCTCTTTTGAAGATTTTGACTACTCTAGATATCTCATATAAGTTGAAACATAGAGTATTTGTCCTCTTGTGACTGACTTATTTCATTCACCCTAATGTCCTCAAGCTTCATCCATGTTATAGCATGTGTCAGGATTTTCTTTTTTTTTAAAGTTGAGTAATATTTCATTGTATGTGTATACCATATCTTTCTCATTAGTTCATGTTTTTCTTCTACCCCTTGGTTTTTGGCAATAATGCTGCATAGAACATGGGTATGTAAATAGTTTTTTAAGATCCTACTTGCAATTCTTTTGGATATATAGCCAGAATAGGATTGCTGACCTTGACTAAATTTCCTCTAAACTAGAGTCATTTTGCTTTTTACTTGTTGAAGTCTTTATTTACTGGAGCATCAAACCCTTCACTATAATTTAAACTAAAGATATATTACCTCAAAAGTGAAGGAGAGAAGTGGGGAAAGGGAGAGGGTGAGAGGGTGAGAGGGAAAGATGGGGAGAGAGGGAGAAAGGGAATAATATTATATTCCTAGAATTCTATCTATGAACTATATTGAAACTGTTGAAAACTAACAAAGAATTTTAAAAAGGATAGCTGAGTCACAGGATAATTCTATTTTTAATATTTTTTAGAAACTACTATTTTCCATAGTATATTTCAGTTCACATTTTAAATTGCAGAGCTTCTTAATTGGCACTTGCATCTCTTTTTTTTTACTTTGAAAATATCGATGTGTAACCGCATGTATACTTATTTACTTTGTTCTGCAATATATCTAAATTAGCTTCAAAATTGCAGTCAATATTACTAAACACAAGAATCCTACTGTGTTTTCCTTGTAGTTCTCTTTGTCTTTTGAATACAGCCAATTAAAGATGTGCAGTCATTGTTGTGTTAAAATTACTTTAAATAATCATTTTCTCTGTATGATTATGTTTGATATATATCTATGCTCATGTGTTTCTGTTTGTGTTTAAAGGTTTGTGTTTTGTATTTTTGATTTATTTTTCAATAAATAAAACATTTGCTTATTCAAAAATTAGCACAATACAATGAAGATGTACTCAGAGAAGTTCTGTTCCATCTCTATCCACTCCACTCTTCTCCAATATTTATTAACTTATGGTAACTTTCTTTTAGTTCTTCCATTCTTCCTGTATTTCTTTCGTCAGAGATAAGCATGTCAGCAAATCTTCCTTTTTCATTTTGCATGCACCTGACTGTGTCATTGCACCATAGTTTACACAAGCAGTCCTTGATGAAAAGATATTTATGTTGTTTCCATGCACGTGTGCCATACTGGTAGAACTGCATCTTCAGTTGTGGATTCCTAGACCTTCAATTGCTGGATCAAAAACTAAAGCCATGTGCTTCTGTTTAATATTGCCAAATGTCCCTTCATGAGGGTTGTGACATTTTCACACTCACCAGAAATTTCAGAGAATGACTGTTTATTCATACTTAGGTAACAGATTTATTGTCAGTACCTATGAGGAAAACTATCTCAGTAGAGTTTTATTACTGACCTGATGTTCTTAGATGCACTTGGAATATGAATTGACAGGAGGCCAGTGTTCAACCTAGACAAGGTTTATTGAAGGCTTATGCTCCAGCAAAAGGGAGACAGCATGGTAGATAAAGGGTCTACCGTCTGGCTCCCTGAATGGAGCTCAGGAGAGGTTTTTACAGGTTTGGGGAGAGATGGCATGCCGTTTTAGTCTCTGGGTTCTCCTTGTTGACACACAGCACTTCGGTTTGCACCCAGCTCAGCATTCTGCATGGTCACTGATGCTCTTTTTGAATGTGACATGCTCAAAATGGTGGTGTTAACTCACTGCCACCTCCCCAGGAAGGTCATGTATCAGTCACACAGGGCTATTCTGGGCATGTATAAGGACTGCAATACCCAGCTGTGCTCACAGGGGTATTTTGCCACTTGATTTTAGGAGCTTCTTGCTTCTAATTGGTTTGGTGTGGGTGGGTGGCCTGTGGCTACAGCTGGGCAAATGGATCAAAGATAGATCCATGAGTGGATTGGAAGAGGCTTGATTTTCTGAGTCAAGTCATGTTTCTATACTGTCTGTTTTAACTGTAAGAGATTTTTTCACATTTAAGGACCATTTGTTTTTCTTTTTCTGTGAATAGTTTATGTCTTTGTCATTCTTTTCTACTGTGTTTTCAAAATTTTAAGGGTGCAAATATATGAGCTCTATTTGTTTTTATAGATGGCACACATAGTTTTAGCAATAAAATCACGTAATGTTAGAACTATTTCCTAGCATTTCTTTTTAAGATGATCTCTCCATTGCATGAGTTTCTTTTGAAAATGAGATGTCCTCTCTATTATTGTTAAAATATCACTTTTCCTTTGAAGGTAGATGGAACGTTTATTCTTTTAAAGTACATTCTAGATAACACATTGCTGCAGCCTTTTGTCTTCAGAGTAAAGGTTGACACACTTGGAGCACTACCTTTTAGTAAAAGAAAGATGCTTAATGCATCTTTAAATTCTGCAACTCATTTAAGTACTTCTCACAAGATAATCAAAGAATCTTTGCATGGTACAGAGTCGTTTCTGGGTCACTCACCATAGCTATACCGAAGAGAATCCATTATCTAATGGTCTTGTTTTTATAAAATTAAGTACATCAGTGACATCTTGTCAATTACAAACAATTTTTTTTCCGATACCCCAAGGGATCATCTTACACACTCCACTCTAGGGATTATATAATAGCCAAAGCCTACGCTTTCCAAGGCAGAGACCCAGTAATGTCAAATTAGTCCAGGTTGTATTTGTCTCTTACAAACCTCAAAAACCTTTTCATGTTCTGCTTGGTAAGTCTAAAACTTGAGAGGCCTAGCTCTGATTTTTAGTTGGTCTTAAAAAACAGAATTCCAGTTCATCTTTCCAGGGGCATCACATACAGTTTAAGACTATCTACCTAAACTGGAGATGTTTAATCTGACCATATCACTTCCACTTTTCCCTGGTAAAGAACTCCTCTTTAATTTTCATCTCCTCCAAGCTGGTGGAACTATTTGTCAAGGAATTCTCCCCTTTCTTGTCATGAGGTGGGCATATGACCTAAATCTTGCCAATCAGAACATGTCATTGCCGCTGAAAAACTGGTTAAGTGAAAGTTGGCCATGTGACACAAATTATGCCAGAGTTCTTCTGTAGGGATCAGTGTAGATTTCAATAGAAAATGAGTTTTCCTAGACAGTGACGGCTGCACACTAAGTATGTCAGGAACTTCAAGAGGACATCTTTGTCACATTATGAAGATATCCTCTCTCAATGAATGCAGAGTGAATCAGAGAGTTTGAATCTTGATTGTGTTACAGGAGCATCTGTTTCCAGTCAAACTCAAACCTGAAGCATGACCTACACTCACACATTTTCTTTGTATAAATCAGTAAATGTCCTTTTTATTTTCAGCAGGATTAAACTTTTCCATTGCCTACAACCATCACTTGAGGGTAGCTGTCCAGCTGGAAACTATATTTCTTTTTTTTTTCTTTTTTACAGGCAGAGTGGACAGGGAGAGAGAGACAGAGAGAAAGGTCTTCCTTTTGCCGTTGGTTCACCCTCCAATGGCCGCCGCGGGTGGTGCACGGCGGCCGGTGCACCGCGCTGATCCGAAGGCAAGAGCCAGGTGCCCTTCCTGGTCTCCCATGGGGTGCAGGGCCCAAGCACTTGGGCCATCCTCCACTGCACTCCCGGGCCACAGCAGAGATCTGGCCTGGAAGAGGGGCAACCGGGACAGAGTCCGGTGCCCTAACTGGGACTAGAACCCGGTGTGCTGGCTCTGCAAGGCGGAGGATTAGCCTACTGAGTCGCGGCGCTGGCCTGGAAACTATATTTCTTAGCTACTCTTACATCTAGGAATCGGGGTGGGATGGGACTTGGGATTAGTTATTGCCAATGGGAGGAAGGAAGCAGGACCAAGGAAGTAACAAAACTGGTGAAACTCCTCTGCTCGCTTTGGCTTTTTGTCAGCTAGCTACAGATGACAAAGGGAAAGCCACCTCAGTGACTGAATCATCATGTGGAAGTCTGATAACAACATGGAATTACATTCTATCATCAGAAATGAATGTGTGAGGGCAATTGAATTTGGGGGGTTATTTTTTAAAGATGCTGGTATGACCCTAATGAGTATACCATATATTAATTTTGCCTTATATTAGCTTGTCTTATTTATTTGTGTATCTTCTCACCATTAGATAAAGATTACCAGGAGGGCAAAGTTGGATTTTAATCATCTTTGTAGCTCCTGTAGTAGAAGTTCCCAATAAATCTATGTTAAATTGAATGAGATTTAAGAATGACAAAGGGGCCAGCACTGTGTGTAGCAGGTAAAGCCACCACCTGTGGTGTCAGCATCCCATATGGGCACCGGTTCAAGTTGGGGCTACTCCACTTCTGATCCAGCTCCCTGCTAATGTGCCTGAGAAAGCATCAGAAGATGGCCCAGGTCCTTGGTCCCCTGTACCAACATGGGAGGCTCAGCGGAAGCTCCTGGCTCCTGGCTTTGGATCAGCCTAGTTCTGGCAGCAGCCATTTGGGGAGTGAACCAGTGGATGGAAGATATCTCTCTCTCTCTTTCTCTCTCTCTCTGCTTCTCTGTAACTCTGCATTTCAAATAAAGAAATAAATATTTTTTTAAAAAAAGAATGCCAAATAAGTTCAATTCAGAATAATTCAAAAGTGGCTATTGTGAGTTAATTATGATTATGTTTAAGAGAACCATTTCTAGATTTTTGAAAATTTACTTTGTTTATTGCACAGGTGGGAAACAGACTGATATTAACCTGAGAAATTTCATGAAATACAGGGAAGTTATTTTCTGACTTATCTTACTAGTAAATTAAGAGGTTCAGTTAACTGAGAACAGTTGATGTATGGAGCTTGGAACCAATAATTTTATAGAAGAATATGCATTTATTTTTGGACAGGCAGAGTGCACAGTGAGAGAGAGAGACAGAGAGAAAGGTCTTCCTTTGCCGTTGGTTCACCCTCCAATGGCCGCCGCAGCCGGCGCACCGCGATGATCCGATGGCAGGAGCCAGATGCTTCTCCTGGTCTCCCATGGGGTGCAGGGCCCAAGTACTTGGGCCATCCTCCACTGCACTCCCTGGCCACAGCAGAGAGCTGGCCTGGAAGAAGTTCAACCGGGACTAGAACCCGGTGTGCCAGCGCTGCAAGGCAGAGGATTAGCCTAGTGAGCCACAGCGCTGGCTAAGAATATGCATTTTCTTATATCACACGCATGCTGGGGCTACAAAATTTTGTGAAAAATGCAAATTACCTTTTTTTAACTAAAAAAAAAAAGAAAGAAAATTTACTTGAGAGACAGAGCTTGTTCACTGCGCAAATGCTTGCAATGACCAGTGGGCCAAGGCTGAACTGGGAGCCGGGAATTCAATCCATGTCTACTGCATGGCGGGCAGGAACCTAATTACTTTAGCGATCACTACTGCTCCCCCGGATATATATTTGCAGGAAGACAGAGTCAGGAGCTAGAGGCAGATATTGAACCCAGGACCTCTGATATGAGACATAGGCATATTAACTACTGGGTCAAATGATTGCATGGTAAATTTTTTTTAAATAACAGCTTTATAGAGATATATCTCACATACTGTGCAATCATGCATTTAAAGTGTATTTTTTTAAATTTACTTATTTTTATTTATTTGAAAGTCAGACAGAGGAAGAGAAGAGAAGACAGAGAGGGACAAAAAGAGAGAAAAGAGATTTTCTATCCAGTGATTCACTCCCCAAATGACTGCAACAATTGAGCACAGGCCAGTCCAAAGCAGGAGCCCAGAACTTGATCCAAGTCTTCCAAGTAGGTAGCAGGGACCCAAGTACCTGAGCCATCATTTGATGCTTCCCATGGGTTCCCATTAGCAGGTAGCTAGATTGGAAGCAGAGCTGAGACTTGAACCCAGATACTACAATGTGGATATGCTCCCAAGCAGCATCTTCACTGCTGTACCAATCACTCACTCCTAAAGCATCTTATTTTTAGTTTGTGCTCATGATTGTGCAATCATCACCAAATGATTTCTAAAACATTTTCTTTTTTTAATATTCATTTCTTTGAAAGGCAGAGTTACAGAGAGAAGAGAGAGAGAGACACAAAGAGAGAAGGAGAGAGAGACACAAAGAGAGAGATCTTTCATCCACTGGTTCAATCCCCAATGGCTGCTAGGCAAGGGCTGGGCCAAGCCGAAGCCAGGAGTCAGGAGCCTGGAGCTTCATCCAAGTCTCCCACGTGGGTGGCAGGGGCTCAATGACTTGTGCCACCCCTCCACTCCTTTCCCAGGCACATTAGCAGGGAGCTGGATCGTAAGTGGGGCAGCTGAGACTAGAACTGACACTCATATGTGATGCTGGCACTGTAGGCTATGGCTTAACCTGCTGCACCACAGAGCCAGCCCCATCTGGAACACTTTCATTACTCTCAAAAGAATTCCCCTACCCATTACCAGTTGCTATGGATTTCCCTCCAAACTCCCAAAACTCCCATCTTTCATCCTAGGCAACCACTAATCTACATTCTGTCTTCATAGACTTGCCTATTCTGTGTATCTCATATAAGTTGACTCATATTATGTGATCTTTTGTGACTGGCTTCTTTCTTTCTTTTTTTTAACTTATTTGACAGGTAGAGATAGAGAGAGAGAGAGAGAGAGAAAGGTCTTCCTTCCATTGGTTCACTCCCCAAATAGCCGCTATGGCTGGTGCTGTGCCCATCCGAAGCCAGGAGCCAGGTGCTTCCTCCTGGTCTCCCATGCGGGTGTAGGAGCCCAAGCACTTGGGCCATCCTCCACAGCACTCTTGGGCCACAGCAGAGAGCTGGACTGGAGGAGGAGCAACCGGGTCTAGAACCGGTGCCCATATGGGATGCCGGCGCCATAGGTGGAGGATTAACCAAGTGAGCCATAGCACTAGCCCTGTAACTGGCTTCTTTCAATTAATATGTTTTCAAGGCTCTTTAATGTATCAGTATTTCATTCATTTTTTATTGTACAGTAATAATCCATTATGTGGAAATGACACTTTTTTCATTCATTTATTGATGAACATTTGAACTATTTCCAATTTTGGTGATTATGAATAATACTATTGTGAACATCTGTGTACATATTTTTGTGTAGCCATATGTTGTCATTTCTCTTGAGCATATACCTGGGAGTAAAATTTCTGAGTCATATGGTAACTATGAGTTTTAACTGGAGGAACTGTTAAAATGTTTAACAAAGTCTCGGTGCCATTTTACATTCTCAACAGTAGTGTATGATGGTTCCAAGTTCTCCACAAATGCTTGTTACTGTCTTTTTCGTTGTAGCCATTCTAGTTGGTATGAAGTGGTATCTCATGATTTTAATTTGCATTTTTCTGGTGATAAATAACATCAAGCATCTTTTCTTGTGCTTACAAATCATTTATTTATCTTCTTTTAATAAAATCTATTTGATTCATTTGCACATTTGATAACTGAGTTGTCTTTACATTATTGAGTTACAAGGATTCATATATTATGGCTACAATTCTCTTATCTGACATATACATTGTGAATGCTTTATTGTGTTCTGTGTGTTATCTTCTCACTTCTTTGACTCAGAAAAGTTTTTAATTCTGATTATATCTAATTGATTATTTTTCTTTTATTGCTTGTGCCTTTGGAATCATAAGAAACTACTGCCTAATCAAAAGTCATAAATATATGGTATGTTTCCTTTTAAGTTTTATGGTCCTAGTTCTTACATTTATGTCTTTGATGCATTTTGAGTTAATTTTTATCTGGTATGGGGTAGGGGTTCACTTTCATTACTTGGTATGTGGCTATCCAGTTGTCCAGCACCATTTATGGAAAATATTTCTTTTCCCCATTGAGTTATGTTGGCACTTTTGAACTCTAAATATGAAGTTTATATTTGAACTGCTAATTATATCCCATACATTTATTTTATATGTATATACATTATATATATATAGTGTGTGTGTGTGTGTGTGTGTGTGTCTGTACTTACGCCAGCACAACACAGTCTTACTTACTGTAGCCTTATAGTATGTGTTGAATTTGAAAGAGATGTTAAGTTAGCCAACTTTGTATTCTTTATCAAGATTATTTTGGCTGTGCTGTGTCCTTTTCATTTTCATATAAATTTTCAGATAACATTATTGATTTATGCAAAAATCCAGCTAAGACTTTGATGGAGATTGTGTCGAGTCTGCAGATAATTTGAAAAGTATCACTTTCTTGAAAATAGTGATTCTTCCAAGCCATATGCAGGAGATGTCTTGCCCTTTGTTTAGGTCTTCTTTTATGCCTTTCAAGGCTGTTTTGTGATTTCAGCATAAAAGTCTTATGTCTTTGATGTGTGATTTACTCCAAAATATTTGATTATTTGTGAGGATGTTATAATTGGAATTATTCTCTTAATGTCATTTTTGAATTGCTCATTGCTAGCATGTAGAAATATAATTTTTGTGTATTGATTTTGTATCCTGCAACCTCCCTGAAATTGTTTATTAGTTGCAATAGTTTCTTTAGAGGATTACTTAGAATTTTCTATCTAGAAGATCATGTTATCTGCAAATAGGATGTCATTATATTCTGAGGCTACAAGAGGCTTTGAAGACTTTCTTTTGCTTTAAGAATATCATTTTCTGAAGTCTAAACTAAAGAAGCATGCTTTAAAAATTCTGGGAGTTTGTAAGGCCAAGGAAGATATTTGAAGCATATTCTGCTTTCTCAATAATCTTATTTATGCATTTTTTTTTCTGGTGACCCATGAGAAAAAATTTCCAAGTGCTGAGGTGAACTGGAAGGGAGCATAGAATTGTTTTATGAGGTAAGTGGAGAATCTCCACACACATTTCAGCTAATTACCATAGCCGTTAGGCAAGATGTCATTAGTGTATGAGACTTTTGTTTGTTTATACTTTCTCTGAAAACTTTTCCTGTATAGAAGAAAGTGAATTCTATAGATAGACCACAGGAACCCACACCCTTAAAACTCTCTAGCCTTTATATCACAAATAACTGCGCTGATAACGAATCTACATTACAGTCCAAATAAACTAAAGGAACATATTTGTGGGAGTTGCTCTGTAGAACACAATTCATAATGCATCTATAAATGTGGTAAAAAGCATCTATATGAGTCAGTCTCATACAGAAAGCCCCTAAAGTTTACAGGACAGCATGGTAGCTGGGAAGAACATGGATTTAAAATCTAACAGACACAATAACAACAATGATTTTGAATCCTGTCTATACTATCAAGTTAACCGTCTGAATCTCTTTATAAAACTGAGATGCTAATATAATAACGATCTGATATGGTAATATAGTAGACTTAATATCTAGACAGAACTTTATGGATGGTGATAGCATGCCTCTTATATATCTTAGTTTAAGAAAGCAATAAAAAATTAGATTATTATTGGGTGCAGAAGAATTCTGAGGATAACTCCTGGATCCACTGACAGACCTATATCACAGTAATTATTTACGTACTTTGTAAATATAAAGATTTCAAAGTCATTACATATGCAGTGTTTATAATACGCTTAGAGTGTTTGCTTCAGTAACTGTCGCTTACTGGTTCCTGCATTGGTATTACTCTTCTCAACACACCTTTCTTTGCACAGCAATTCATCCCTCATTGCATTGCAGTTCTGCTAACTGTATGTGTTTTTCATCTATGTTGGATTTCCACCTGGATTTTGGATGGGAAAGTCCCAGATCTAGCCAAAAATGTGTCTCTAGCCAGAATGATTAGCTCAGTGGTAGCCCTATGACCTAACACAGCCCAATCAAAACCTATACTGGATGTTTACAAGGGCTGTTAGGACATATATTATCATTTTATTTGGTACTGGGGCCTGTAAGAAATGATGTGGATTGAGGCTTTTGTCAACTGTCTTGTTACCACATAAAGAAAGCCCCCTGGGAAAGAAGACAAGTAGAAACAAGCAGAGCTGTAGCCAAGTGTTGGAAAAAGAAACAGTCTGAATGATATGATTGTGCATAAAAGCATTTTTGTTCTCTGGACTTCCTAGTTATATAAGTCAATGCATTCTGACCATTTGTTTATACGAGAGTAAGGAGTGTCTCTGTGCTCTGATAATAAGGATGGACATTTTAAGGAAGGTGGCAAATGTTCAATGCACTTGACTATCACCCAAATGAGTATACAATGAAGAGAAACATTGTAGTATTTTTATGTTTGAATCACTGTACTGGTGATGATTTTAGGAAAATCATGTTAATTGTTAATTGCTGCTCTGTTGTTTTTGGTCTTAATTCAAGGAGTGAAGAGCCAACTTGTTGGTTCAGAGAGTTTCAGTCGCTATAGCCTGGGTGATGTATTCTGTGGGCACCCAAAGACTTGAACTAGTGTCTGTTAGCTACATGCCCATATTTGTGTCTGGAGAGATAATTCATTTCCAATTTTTATCTTCTTTAGCTGGAAAACTCTTACTGCCTGTACTTTGGTGACAGAGACTGCAAGTGCATGAGCACACTGTAAATGAGAGTATAAAAGAATGTAAATGAGTTGTCTTTAAGTGTCACAACTAGCAATGAAACTGGAAATAAATCTCAGGAGTTCCTATTCCTAGATATTCTCTTTTTCAGACCCAATGAAAATTTAATAGTTGAGAAAACATAATTTTATCCTTTCATTATAGAGAGTGGATGCTCAAATGATAGTCAGAAGGCAGTCAAAAAGCTAGAAGGAAAGAGAATAAAAGCATTTACCCTTCAAAGCTAATAGTTGTCTAGGAAATAAGGGGGAGATCTGGTATCCCAGAAAAGATAAATCAAAACTCATTACTGAGTGGTTAATGCTTATCACCTTAAAGTTCCATTTTAATTCCCTTTATTTTGCTTAGTTTCTGATAAATATCTGGACTCAAGATAACTACATCTTTTCTCACTGTAAAGTGCTGTTTACCTGAGGTAACTGAGTCAAGTGATTGAAAGATTTAGAAAATAGAATATAGACAATTTTCTCACCAAATGAATCAGTCTTTAGGATAGGAAAAGCATGACAAGATCAGTATAGCGACGCTAAACCATCTCACAATGAGTCCCAACAGACATAGATTGCTCCTGTGGAAGTCATGGTCAAATACATTAAGCACCCACTTTTTGGCTCAGGAGAACAAAAGGAAATATTCAGGGGAAATCTCCTTCATCCAGCCTGACAGCCATGTTAGACCCCTGGCAAAAGTATATGTGAATTGACTTTTTAAAATTAAGATTCAAGCACTAAAATGACTTGAATTGTTGAAGCTTTTCTGTTTCTTTAACTCTGCATACACATATTTTTTGAATAGATAATGGCCCAACTGATCATTATTTTTCATAAATATGCCTCCCATATAATGAATAAATTATGTGTTAATATTTCATAGTATGGCTATGTCCATACATAAATTTTACAAAATTCAAACCATTATATTTTGAAGATTCATTGACTGTTTTAATTTTATTTGATCTTAACCAAATGATTCTTCAATTTAAAGTAAACATGAAATTGAGCCATTGATTAAATTAAAACAACAACGACAAGAGCGATTAATGGGCTAGTAGGAAAATTTGTATGTTGCGATTTCTGATGCTTACTCATCTTCCTCATCCTGACCTCACTTTACCATCTATAACATGTACATGTATTTGCTGTGATCGGGAGAACCATGAAGAAAGAAAATCCTTGCAAATATTCTGTACTTTATAGATAAGTATTTAAAGCTGACGGGAGAAGTACATTACTTGGAAAAACAAAGCAAGCTCTAATAATTCTTGAGAACAGATATGATGAGTCAAAAGGGACAAGAAGCCATATTTGTATATTAAGAAGAATTTTGAGTAATTTATTTTTAAGGAATGGTACAAATAATAAAATGAAGCTTCACAAAATTACCTCTAGATGATTTAAAACAAAGGCAACAGAGTAGCTTAATTAGGAAATATGTGAGGATTTATAAACTGAAATGTTTTTCTTGACATTAATATTACTTTTCTCAATATTACAGGAAAGGCTGCTGACAGTATTATAATGGCTGTGTGTTCAGCTGAGAATTTCAGGGAGTGTGGAAAACTTACTCATCTATTCATGTATATGAAAGGTTTTTATTGTTTGTCTACAACTGTCCACAGGTTACAAATCTTTTTGTGCATATTTCTTGCCTTAGCTTCAATAACTGGAAAGAAAAGCTAACATTTAGGAACACTTATTAAATGCCAGCTGTCTAACGCATTGTATTTAGATTTCAAACCAGCCTTTGAAATAAAAGCATTATTATCATCCCTATTTTGCTGATGAATATACAGGTTTAGAGCTGTGGTGTGTCCAGGTGAGATCAAATATCTTGTAAATGACACAGGCTCGATTGGGTCCAAGACATGATTTATGTGTTCAATCTATGATCTGTTTATTCTACAATGCTTTTTGTTCATCTTCTCGTCTACTGAGCACTTGCTAAAATCGCAATATTGTGGTAGTACCCAGATACTTTACAAGCCACACGATACACATGATACCTTTGTTTATATGAAAAGATGCATTCTTTTCTTGTACCTTGTTTTTACCTGCATTTTCTCAGATTTGTCATCGTGTTAGCAGTTGTGCTTTCATGCACATTTGCTTCCCTTGTATTTACTTAGCCTGCGTTTTATAGGGCATTTGTTGGGACAATATCTGAATTGACAGCATTGTGTCAACTACCCAATTGAAAGTTTTGGTTTCTTCATCAGAAAAATAGGGTACCTAGTCTGCCTACTTATTGATAAGAAAGTCAATTTAGTGTGCATTAACGTGATTTGTGAAACATCCTACAAATTTATGGTACCGTTGACATTTGGTTGTCAAAGAATTTAAGAATAGCAACATTTTGTATTGCCAGGTAAGATTGTTGACAAATATACAGAAATCTCTTTTGTAAATTTCCTCGATGCATTTTTAACATAGTAGTGGTATTTTAGCTTGAGCTGTTGTAACAAAATATCATAAACTGGGGTGCTTTTATAAATAACGCAAATTTCTTCCTCACTATTCTGGAGACTAGAAAGTCCACGATCAAGGTACTGATAGATCTGGTGTCTGGTGAGGACCTATTCTTTAGTTTGCAGAAAGCATCTTCTTGATGTATCCTTCCATTGCAGAAGGCAGCTCACTGAGGCTTTTTTAGATATAATAGAACTCACCACATGCATGAGAACTCTACCTTCATGATCTAATTGCTTTCCTAGTACCTTATCCCTCCCTCCAATATCATCACCTTGGCAACTAGGTTTTAACACATGAATTTTGGAGGGATATAAGCATTCAGATCATAGCAAGTGAGTCTCAGCAGTAGAAGAAAACAAATTTAGCTTCCCAAAGAAACTCACATACATTTAAAGATGATTCCATGAATGGTACAGAAATTACCATCAGATATGAACACATGCAATCCATACAAATTTGTTGTAACTGGCACTATGTAAAATGGTATAAGAAGTGAATATTTATGCAAACCAATTAATTGTAGCTGTTTTTAGTATCAGCAAACCCAAACACAACTATACCACTCCATTTCCTAGCCAGTTCTTCCAGGATGACCGTTCTTAAATAAAATCAATGTAGGAGCAAAGAAATTAAAAATCAGATGGAACAAAACCTGTTAATTAGTGTCATCATTGTACAGTTTAAGCTGCAGTAACAGTGAATAACACTCAGTGCATCCATTTATATGTAAGTGAACAAAAGCTCAAAAGATTTCTGATTTTATATCGATTGGTTAATCTTTCCTGATTTCTAATCATTAAGAACTTCTTGGAGATTGACTTCTCTATACTACAACATTATTTAATGTTTATTGGACTTGTCAAGAATTTGCAAAACTAAAAAAACTGAGCTCTCTCATAAAGAACTTATTTATTTCTTATACCTGCTTTGAAATAGAATTGAAAATGTGGAGAGGCACACTTCTAAAAATATTCAATGAAACTTTTCCAAATTTAATGAGGTTCTGTTTTGGTTAAAGATTTGTATGTTTCAGACTGTTCATTCCAATTTTATCTGAATGTATTGGCCCATCCTTGTTACAGATTTACACGGATGGCATATAGCTTCCCAGCACTCATAACCCACTTGTGATTCTGTATAAGTTTGCAAAGAACTCAAAAATCACTTCTATGAAAATTTCAGGAATTTCCTTTTTCCAGTTATCTCTTAGGAATAAGATTGCCCTAAAGTTTGCACTATTCAGAAAGGAGCCGTGGATACTAATTGGATATTCTAATACCAGAATAATTTTGTTCTGGTAGTTTCCATTAAGTTTTTACTAAACACCCTGGTATTTGTTTATATAAAAATCAAATATATGGACACATGTCACTAAATATTTCAACATAAATATTACCCTCTCTAAGACTATGCTGTATTTATGGTTCCTAAAACCAATTTTTTGGGCTAACAAAAGTGTCAAGATCTACAAAAATTTCATGTTCCAAGAATCATTAAAACACTAATTTAAGCTTATCAAATTTCATTCATATTTATTTTTTATTTTTAACAAGTTGTGATTAACATGCAATACTTATATGCCTTTATGGAGCACAATGAAGTACCTCAACAGATGCATATAGTATAATCTGACCAAATCAGGCAATCAAAATCCTCACCTTCCCACCCTTCCTCCATGTTTGATGCCAACGAACTACTCTCGTTGAGTTCATTATACAGTATATAATAAATATAGTTGTCCCACTGTGATATGGAACACTAGAATGTCTTACTTGTATTTAATTATATTTTGGTGCCTTTTATCCAACCCAGAGTCAGAAATACAAACATGATCTCTCATATGTGGAAATGATATTTTATAAAGTAATTTTCTGTGTGAGCATGTTATCTGAGTATTAAGGCACTTTTTACCAGCTTTATTTTTGTACACCAAAGTATTCTTTTTACTCTTTCCCTTATACAGGAACCCAAAGGGAATGATCATCTGTTCTTGTGAGCCATGCTTCTAATGTGCTATATTCCCTTGACATCTTGCAGGAAATGTCTTTGGTTTCATAGCATCCAGAAATTCTCCCAGCATGGAGGGCTGTCAGCTAGTACAGAGACACATTTAATTGTACAGATTTTTGGGTATGGGCCAGAGCAAACTTGGCATCAAGAAATAACCTAGGAGGTCATGACCTATGAAACTTGTTCAAGGTATTTGAAATTTATGAGTACTATGGAGTTGAAGAAGCCAACTGAGGCCTATAGACTAAATTATGTGATAATGAAATATGTGAACTCTGATGGTACACTGCCTGGCTTTGTAAACTATTTTAACCATTAACTAACTGTATGACCATCAGCAAGCTTAACTATTTTAAGCCTTTTTCATCTATTAAAGGGAAAAGCTTGTTACTTTTTATCTCATAGGATTATATTGTGACTTAAAAGTGATAATATATAAAAACACCAGGAATACATGGAAAATTATGAATGGATAATAAATATTAATTTAATTACTTCTATTATTGGCAGTAATGATTAATATAGATCCCATAAAGACCCCTGAAGCACAGGCAACCAAATCAAAATAGACAAATAGAATTACATCAAGCTAAGAAGCTTCTGTACTACAAAGGAAATACTTGACCAAGTGAAGAGGCAACCAACAGAATGGGACAAAATATTGCAAACTCTACAATTGATAAAGGATTGCTATCTGGGATCTATGAGGAGCTCAATAAGCTCAACAATAACAAAACAAACAATTCAGGCAATCAATGGACAAAGGACTTGAGCAGGCATTTTTTTTCAAAATATGAAATGCAAATGACCAACAGATGCATAAAAAATGCTCAAGATCACTAGCCATCAGGGAAATGCAAATCAAAACCACAATGAAATTTCACCTCACCTCAGATCAAATGAGTTTCATACAGAAGTCAAAAACAATAAATGCTGGTAAGGATGTGGTGAAAAATGTTCCCTAATCCACTATTGGTGGGAATGTAATTTAGTACAGTCATTGTGGAAGACAGTATGGAGATTCCTCAGAAATCTGAAAATAGATCTACTATATGACCCAGCAATCCCACTCCTGGGAATTTACCCAAATGAAATAAAATCAGCATATGAAAGAGTTATGTGCATGCCCATGTTTATTGTAGCTCAATTCACAATAGCTAAGATATGGAATCAACCCAGATGTCCATCAACAGATGACTGGATAAAGAAAATGTGGTACATATACACTGTGGAATATTACTCAGCTGTAAAAAAGAATGAAATTCTGTATTTTGCAACAAAATGGATGCAACTGTAAACCATTATGCTTAGTGAAATAAGCCAATCCCAAAAGACAAATACAATAGGTTTTCCCTGATTTGTGGTAACTAAAATATTATACAAAAATGTAATGTATAATTGTTTGCATTGCAATCTGAATAAAATTATTTCTGTACATGTACTGTTGAAAGAAAATGACTTAAAACCTAAATAAACTTAATTATTATTTATAAACACAAAAGAAATGTTTAGGTGTACATTGTTATTGGTTCTGTTTCATTGAAAGAAATTATGAATAACTAATTGACCACAAAACTTTTTATGGATGAAATGATCATTTTTCTATCTAATTATTATTTATAGCCATTCTTTATATTGCCAGTAGGGTCTTTTTGCTTTTTTAATTGTTAAACTTTGGTGAAGTATTAAGTCATTTTAATGCTATGCAAATTTAAAATATGCAATCTCAATAACTTAAAAAAGAGAAAGAATGGTAGAAGGAAGGAGGGTGGCAGTGAAGGAGGGAATATAATTATGTTATTAGACTTATATATACAAATGATATTGGATTTATTAAAATTTAATTAAAATTAAAATGGAAAAATATATTTATAATAACCCTACTTTTCTTTTGCATATTTACTGCATATTTTATATGTCTATTTGCATATTTTATTTGGCATACTATATTGTATCTCCTTAGTTGAATATTATCACTTAAGGTATTCCTAGATTGCATTAATTTATATCTTACAATAAGCAAATGTCAAGAGAGGTGTAGAAAAGTTAAAGATTGATAGGAGAAAACACCTGTGAAGTATAAAGATAAAGGGAGCTAGTGTAAGCAGGGAGAGCCTTTAGAGTGCAATGTCGGTTTCACACTTGTGAAAGAACAGAGGGAACCTAAAGAAAGACTGAGCAGCAAGAGACTCAGACTTTAGCAAAGTTTTGAGTTTTTACCAGACGAATGGAGAGTTCCTGACCCATAGTAATCTATTGGAACAACCCCTATTGGGCAGGAAGGAATCTGAACTATACCACTGCCATGATCCACCATTAACTGAGATAAGCAAGAACTATGTATGGTGAGCACAAGTACTTGGGCCATCATCAGCTTCCTTCCCAGGTTCATTAACATGAAGCTTGATCAGGTATGAAGGAGACAGGATTTGAGCCAGCGTTAGATATGGGATGTAGGCATCCAAAACAGCAGTTTACAGCAGTTTAACCTGCTGCAACACAGTGCCTGCCTTTTTGAAGACATTTATAAATATCTATACCAAATCTTATATATATATATATATATATATATATATATATAACATTTTCTTTATCCAGTCAGCCATTGAGGGATACCTATCTTGAGCCCATATCTTTGCTTTTGTGAATAGTGCTACAGTAAACATGTGAGTACAAGTATCTCTTTCAGGTATTGACTTTATTCCTTTTCAATACATTCATAGAAATGTGATATCAGAGTCATATGATATATCTATTTTTAATTTTTTATTTATCTCCCTACTATTTTTTCATAGTGGCTATACTAATTTTCATCACCACCAACAGTTCATTAGGGTTCTCATTTCTCCACAACCTTGATATCATTTGTTATTTTTTAAATTTTTTGATAGTAGTCATTCCTAACTGGAGTGAAACTTACATTTAAAGTCTAAATGAACTTAATTATTTTCTTGTAAACACACAGGAAATATTTAGATATTACATTGTTGTTGGTATTTCAATTTTCCTGATGGTTACTGATTCTGAGCATTGTTTTATATGTTTCTTGGCCATTTGCATTTCTTCTTTTGAAAAAAATGTCTATTCAGGTCCTTTGCGCATTTCTTAAGTGAGTTATTCATTTTGTTGTTGTTGACTTTCTTGAACTCCCTATATGTTCTTGATATTAATTATTCATCCAATGCATAGGTTGTAAATATATTCCCTCATTCTGTCAGTTGTTTCTTCACTCAGTTGATTGTTTCTTTCTGTGAAGAAGCTTCTTTTTTTGATGTAATCTCATTTGTTTATTTTTGTTTTTATTGCCTGTTCTTTTGAAGTCTTATCCAAAAAAAAAAAAATCATTGTCTATGCTAATGTCATTCCTCTAGTAGTTTCATGGATTCAGGCCATACCTTTAGATCTTTGATCCATTTTTCATGGATTTTTGTATAAGGTAGAAGACAGAGGCATTGTTCCAAACTTTGGCATGTGGAAATCCGAGTTTCACAACACCATTTATTGAAGATACTTTCCTTTCTCCAGGAAGTATTTTTAGTAGCTTTCTCAAAGATAAATTCATTGTAAGTGCATGGATTTATTTCTGAGGATTCTATTCTGCTCCACTGGTCTATGTGTCTATTTTTATGCCAGAAGCATGCCATTTTAGTTACAATATCCCTCTAGCATGTCTTGAAATCTGGCATTGTGATGCCTCCAGTTTTGTTTTTGTTGTTGCTCTAGTGATTCAGCATCTTTTGTGTTTACATATGAATTTTAGGATTTTTTTTATAATTCTGTGAGGAATGCCATTGGTATTTTGATGGGATTTGCATTGAGTCTATAAATAATTTGAGTACTATGTATATTTTGATATTAATTATTCCAATTCATGAACACAGGAAGTCTTTCCAATTTTTAATGTCTTCTTCAATTTCTTTCATTATGGTTTTATAATTTTCATTTTAGACATCGCACACATCCTTGGTTAAATTTATCCCAAGCTATTTTGAATGAGTTGCTCTTATAAGTTATTTTTAAGATCATTGTTGGTTTATAAAAATGCTACTGAGTTTTGAGTATTGATTATGTATCCTGCAACTGTACTGAATTTACTTTTCAGTTCTGATAGTCTCTTGAAGGAATCTTGCTTTATATATAAACTCATGTCATCTGCAAACAGGGATAATTTGATTACTTCCTTTCCTATCAGAATGCCTTTTATTTTTTCCTCTTGCATAATGGTTTTGGCAAAAACTTTCAGAACCCTGTTGAGTAAGAGTTACAAAGGTGGACATCCTTCTCTGCTTCCAGATTTTAGTTAAAATGCTTCTAGCTTTTCTCCATTCAGTGAGATTTTAGATATGGGCTTGTCATATATAGCCTGTATTGTATTGAGGTAGTCTCCTTCTATATATAATTTGTCAAGGTTTTTATCATGAATGGATATTGTATTTTGTCAAATGCTTTCTCTGAGACTATTAAGTTGATCATAAAATATTTAATCCTTCATTATGTTGATGTGATGTATTACATTTATAAATTTGCATATTCTGAGACATCCCTGTATTCCTAGGATAAATCTCACTTGATCGTGATGGATGACATTTCTGATGTGTTGTTGGATTCAGTTAGTATTTTGTTGAGAATTTTGTATCTGTGTTCATCAGGAATATTGGTCTATAGTTTTCTTCTATCACTGTGTCCTTACCTGGTTTTGTAGTTAAAGTAATGCTGGCTCCATGAAATGAATTTGGAAGGGTTCTCTCATTTTGAATTTTTGGAATAGTTTAAACATAATCAATATTAGCTCTTCCTAAAAAGTTTGGTGGTGGTTCAGGACAGACACCATGGCGTAGTCGGTAAAGCCACCACCTTCAGTACTGGCATCCCATGTGGGCACAAGTTTGAGTCCTGGCTGCTCCATTTCTGATCCAGCTTCCTGCTAATGAGCCTTGGAAAGCAGCGGAGGATGGCTGAAGTCCTTGGGCCTCTGAACCCATGTAGGAGACCTGGAGGAAGCTCCTGGCTCTTGTCTTCAGACTGGCCCGGCTCCAAACATTGCAGCCATTTGGGGAGTAAGCAGTGGATGGAAGATCTCTCACTCTCTGTCTCTCTCTGACTCTCCCTCTGCCTGTAACTCTGCCTCCCAAATAAAATAAATAAATCTTTTTTTAAATAAATCAATATTAGCTCTTCCTAAAACTTTTGCTGGTGGTGGTTTGTGGACAGCATTGTGGCATAGTGGGTTAAGCTGCCACCTGCAGCACCAGCATCCCATATGGGCACCAGTTTGGGTCTGGTTGTTCCACTTCCAATACAACTCCTTCTTAATATGTCTGGGAAAGCAGTGGAAGATAGCGCAAGTGCTTGGGCCCCTGCATCCATTGGGGAGATCCAGAAGGAGCTCCTGGCTCCTGTCTTTGGCGTGACCTAGCCCTGGATGTTGCAACCATTTGAGGAGTGAACCAGTGGATGGAAGATCCCTCTGTGTGTGTGTGTGTGTGTGTGTGTGTGTGTCTGTCTGTCTCTCTCTTTGTAATTCTGCCTTTCAAATAAATAAGATAAATCTTAAAAAAAAGTTTGGTGGAATTCATCAGTGACATCATTGGGTCCTTTGTTGGGAGATTCTTTATTCCTGATTCAATCATATCTCATATCTCTGGTTATTTGCCTGTTCAGGATTTCTGTCTTTGTGATACAATTTTGCTAAGTTATAGGTTTCCAAGTTTTCCAATTTGTTGGTGTATAGTTGTTCATAACAGTTCTTAATGATTCTTTGTATTTCTGCAGCATCAGGTGTAATATCTCCTTTATCATCTTCAATTTTAATGATTTGAATTTTCTCTTTTTTTCTTAGTCTGGATAATGGTTTGTTAATTTTATTTATCTTTTCAAAAGATGAAGTCTTTGTGTCATTAATCTTTTATATATTTCGTTTCTATATTGCTTTTCCCTTCTTTAATTTTTTATTATTGCTTCCCCTCTACTAATTATGGATTGGGTTTGTACTCATTCTTATCTTTCCATTTGTTGTTGTTGTTGTTATTGTAGGCACTTGATGTTATAAACTTTTCCTCCTTGGTATTGCTTTTGTTGTATCCTGAGTTGGATATGTTATGACTACATTTTCATTGGGTTCAAGGAAATTTTAAATTTGCCTTTTGATTTCTTTACAGCCCTGTTGCTCATCCAGTAGTGTTTTTAATTCTCTATATATTTGTTTAATTTCTAGTTTTTTTTTGTTGTTGTTAATTGTCAGTTTTATTCTACTGTGTCCTGAAAAGATGCATATGATCTTAATTTTTTTAATTTGTTGAGACTTGTTTTTGTTTTGTGGCTCATTATATTGTCTATCCTAGAGAATATTCCATGTTCTGATGAAAAGAATGTGTACTCTGGAGCTGTGGGATGGGATGTTCTATCAATATCTATTTGGTCCATTTGTTCTACAGTGTAGATTAAATCTGTTGTTTGTTGACTTTTTTTGTCTGGTTGATACGTACCATGATGAGAATGGGGTTTAAACTCTCTCAGTGTTACTATATTGAAGCTTATAGCTCTTTTTATATCTACTAACATTTGTCTTTATAAAACTGAGTGCTCTGGCATTAGCTGCATATACATTTGCAATGTTCATTTCTTTTTACTGAATTGATCATTTGATTATTATAGAGTAACTTTATTTTTTAAAATTTTTGTCTTAAAGTCTATTTGATCTAAGTATAACTACTCCTGCTCAATTTTCATTTCATTTGCACAGAAAATCTTTTTTCAAATTTTCCCTTTCACTCTGTGTCTTTATTGGTGATGTGGGTTTCTTGTAGGCATTATACAATTGGGTATTGTTTTATTAATTTATTTTTAAATCCATTTCGCCAGCCTGTATTTTTTTCAAGATTTATTCATTTGAAAGTCAGAGGTATACAGAGAGAGAAGGAAAGACAGAGAGAGAGAGAGAGGGAGGGACGGAGGGAGGGAGAGAGGTCTTCCATCCACTGGTTCGCTGCCCAGTTGGCTGCAACGGCTGGAGCTCCACCAATCTGAAGCCAGGAGCCAGGAGCCAGGAGCTTCCTTCAGGTCTTCCCACGCAGGTGCAGGGACCCCAAGGACTTGGGGCATCTTCTACTGCTTTTCCAGGCCACAGCAGCGAGCTGGATCAGAAGTGGAGCAGCTAGGACTCGAACTGGTGCCCACATGGATGCCAGCACTGCAGGTGGCAGCTCAACCCGCTATGCCACAGCACTGGCCCCAGCCTGTATCTTTTAAGTAGGGAATTTCGTCCGTTTACATTCAAGGTTATTAGAGAAAAATAATACTTGGTCCAGCTATTTTCCTTTTCCTTTTTTTTTTTTTTTTGGTTTGTTTAGATTATCCTTTGCTATTTTCCCAGTAGATTTCATACTTTCCTGCTGTTTTATAATGAAAGGTAGATTTCTTTGTTTCTGTATGTAGAACATCATTAAGTATCATTTGTAAGGCTAATTGAATAGTGATGAATATCTTCAGTTTTTGCTTGTCTTGGAAAATCTTTAGTTTTCCTTCATTTATAAAAGAGTTTTGCTATCTAAAGTATTCTCGGTTGGCAGGCTTTTGTTTTTTTCTTTCAAAACGTAGACAATATTTCTGCATTATTTTCTGGCCTGTAAGGTGTCTGTTCAAAATCTGTTCTCAGGGCTGGCACTGTGGCATAATGGGTAAAGGCACCACCTGCAGTGCCAGCATCCCATATGAGTGTCGGTTCGAATCCCGGCTGCTCCACTTCTGATCCAGCTCTTTACTATGGCCTGGGAAAGCAGTAGAAGATGACCCAAGTCCTTGAGCCCCTGTACCTGCATGGGAGACCAGGAAGAAACTCCTGTATCCTGGCTTTGGATTGGCACAGCTCCAGCTGTTGCAGTGAATTGGGGACTAAACCAGTGGATGAAAAACTCCTCTCTCTCTCTCTCTCTCTCTCTCTCTCTTTCACTCTGCCTCTCCTTCTCTCTGTGTAACTCTGACTTTCAAGTAAATAAATAAATCTTTTTTTAAAAAAGAAAATCTGCTCTCAATTCCTTTAAAAGTGACCTGTGTTTTTCTCTTGCAAGTTTTTAGAATTCTATGTGTAGCACTTTTGAAAGTTTAACTGTAATTTGTTGTGGTGAGGTTCTTTTCCATTCATATCTATTTGGAGTTCTATGAGCTTCCTATATTGGGATGTCTATATCCTTCTCCAAATTGGTGAATTGTCAAGTTATTATTTCACTGAATGTGTTTTCTAAGCCGTTCCTTTTTATCCATTCTTTTGGGGACACCCAGAAGTGAAATATTGGTTTGTTTGATGGTGTCCCAGAGATCTCAAACACTGTTTTCTTTCTTTTTAGTTTCTTCTTCTTTGTGTCCAATTGAGATCATGTGATATTTCTTGCCTTCAACATCAGATATTATTTCTCCTGATTTAGCTAGTCTATTGTTGTCTATTGTTAAGGCTTTCATCTGTATTCTCTATTGGACTTTTTTGAGTTGCCTATTTCTAATATTTGGTTCTTTTTTCGGTATCTCTATATCTTTACTAAATTTCTCTTTCATATCATGCATCAGCTTCTTAATTTTAACTGTTTATCTGCATCTGCTTGTGTCTCTTTGGGTAACGTTATAATCATTCTTTTAAGTTATTTTTAATGATTTATTTATTTGAGAGGCAGAGAGAGAAGAGAGAGAGAAAGATCTTCTATTTCATTCAATGGGTGACTCCACAAGTGGTCACAGAGCCTGGCCTGGGCCAGGCTAAAGCCAGGAATGAGAAATCCCATCCCATTCTCCCACATAACTGATAAAGGCCTAAGCACATGGGCCATTTCTGCTGTCTTCACAGGTGCATTACCAGGAAGCTGCATTACAAACAGAGCATTTGGTACTTAAACTGGCACTCTGGTACTGAATGCCAGTGTTGCAAGTGGTGGCTTAATCCACTGTGCCAGTCCCTCTTTTTTTTTTTTTAAAAAAAAGATATTATTTGAAAAATGGGGCTAGAGAGATAGGGAGGGAGGGAGAGAGAGAGAGAGAAAGACCCAGAGAGAGAAAGAGTGCAAGAGAGAACTCCCATCCACTGGTTCACAACAGCCAGTTCTGGGCCAGGCAAAAGCCTGGTTCTTTATGTAAGTGGCAGGAGCTAAAATACATGGATCATTCTCCCTGCATTCCCAATCACGTTATCAGGGAGCTGGATCAGCAGCAGAGCAGTCAGGACTCTAGCATTCTTTCTATTATGCAATGCCAGAGTTGCAGGAGGTGGTTTAACCTGCCACCTGCCGTGCCACAGTGCTGGCCTCCATGGCCCCTCTTTTTAATTCTTTATCAGGCATCTCATCAATCATTCTTCATGTTCTGATTCTAATGCATTAGTGTATTCTTTTTGAGTATCACAGTGCCTTGTTTATTAGTATTTCTTGTTTTCCTATATTAATGTTGTCCCTCTGAGAATCAGTTGTTTCTATCACTTTTAGAGAACAGTTTTGGGGAATTAAAGTTGTTTTTTTTTTTTTTTTTTTTTTTGAAATGCACCTTTTGATTTGCAGTCGATAGACTCTGACTTTGGTTTATTGCTTTTTTTCCATTTTGACTGTTATAATCTCCCTAATCTTTTCTGCTCTTGTTGATGGTAGCACAAATGGGGGTCTGGGAAGCTCCTAAGGTCCAGTACAATTGCTAGGATACCAGTCACACTGGTCCCCGGTCATCTGCTGAGGGAGGGACTGGAGTCAGGAGCTTCTCAGGTGCTGGGAACAGGCCCTGCTGATGCTGCAAGTGGGCCTGATACACAGAGTCCCTGCCACTACTCAAGGCAGGAGCTGGAGTTGTGAGAGCAGCACTGGGGCCAGAAGCAGGTTGGGCTGATGGACCCCCAGACATCAGAGTCCTAAGGACATCACTAATGCTGGCTGGGGATATGAATAACACTTACACTGTCTGAGAAGCATCATAGAATTTTGGCAACTTCCTTGAGAGGAGGTTGGAGCTCTGAGTGCTGCTCAGGGCCTAGGCAGAGCACAGAGGCCCCAAACCAGAAACCTAACAAGCTAGGAGAGGGCTAGACTGGGTAGGCTATGTATCCCAGGCTAAAGCCCTGAGCAATCAGTAAGCAAGACTGGCCAGAGCTGGAAAGCCCAAGCAGATGATCATGGATGGGGCACAAGTGTAGACCGATGCTCTGGGCTGGGCGGGTCATAGAAATCATGGTTACTGTCAGTGGTAGGAGCTGCAGCTAAGCTTTGCAAGTTGGGCCTGCAGGTCCTTTGCTGTGTGTTAGGAGCTGGCTGGTGCACCATCCAGAGTATGGGTTAAGTTTTATTTCTGTTTTTGTCTGGTGTCTGCAGTGTGTGAAGAAGATAGTTTTATTCATAGAAGAGCTAATGCAATCCAACTTCTGAATTCAAGGACAGACACAGGAGTTTGTGTTTTATATTGACTTTTCACAAAATCTGCATTTTTCTGATGAAGAGAATGTATTGAGATCCTTGAGCTTCACTACATGAGAGGAATGGTTATTTATTCATTGATACAAGGGAAAAAATCCAATACTCTACAGTGCTACTTGTCTCTAGATCGCAGAGTCAAATAATAACCACCATCTGTAGAATTTTAACCATTTTAATGATAGATGAACAGTACGATATTCTGAGTTTCAAAAATGCCATAAAGCTATGTCTTCAAGGCTAAAACCATGGTTGAAAAGTAAAAAGTAAATATCTTCAAAAATATCAATTTGATTCATTTTCAGTGAATTGATAATATATTTTGTCATCTTATAGGCACTGGCTCATCCATTTTATTTTTAGGAGAAACAAAATCAAAACCTTCAATGGCTTTTCTTGAATTTTAATTACCACCAACATTCTGAACAAGACATGGTGACAGAATCTTTCACATTATCTTGCATTAAGTATTCCTTATTTTTTAAGTTTTCTTTCCATAATTCTGTCTCAGTGAAACCATTATAGGTAGGTGAGGCCTCATTTGAAGCAACAACTGAAAGCCAGCAACCTATTGCTTTAGAAATTTCAGGAAACATCAATGAAGCATTTTAAATTGATCAATTCCTCAAGTCATCTTCAATAGGCCACTATCTCCACATTGACAATAAATATCGTTGCTTAAACAATATAATGGTAGATCAATTTTAATAATTTCTATAAAATAAGTATCTGGTTGTCTTGTGTTTTGTACATTTTCATACTGTAAAAATGCAAGGCATTAGGGTGGCAAACAAAACCGTTTCTCAAGCTAATAAGTTGCAGTCCAGATATTCAAATTCAGTAAAAACTTTTGTGATTAATAGATTAAAAAAGCTAAAGCAATATTTTGTTACTCATTTCTGTACTCTCAAATTTTTCATCTTGCAATTCGTCCTACCCTCATCCCCCAAGATCTAGTTCCTATTTTTCCACCACTATCTCTTAGTATTTGGGAACATATTTCTCACAGATTCAGTCTGACACTCTGTTCGCTGGGCTACTTCCACTGTTCTTCCTCAGTTTCTTCATGCATGCATGCATATCTTAGATCCAACAAGGTACAGCTAAAACCTACTTTTGTCTATAAACAGTTTCCTAATCTTTGTGGCCAGGAGTGATCTATGGAATAGCGAACCAGCATCACTAGGGAGTTGGTTAGAAATGCAGAATCTTGGACCTTTCCCAAGACCTAGAGATCAGAACTTGGGAACTCATTTTCACAAGATCCCCAGCATGTTCCATGTAAATTAACGTTAAAGAAACCTTCCCTAGTCCATAGTAATCCCATATTTATTTTAGTCTTCTATGGTAGTTATTGCTTGTACAAGTGCTTGACATTATCACGACATTAGTTTTTCAAGGGTATGTTTTCTCTTCACCTAGAGTAAAAAAGCATTCCAAAGACAGCCAGCAGATTCTTGTTCTTTTAAGAAGCCCGATCAAACCGAAGGCTTCGCTTCCCAAGCTGTGTTTCAATTCTGGGTTTCAACTTGCACTAACTTTTTAGTGTATCATGTTGTTTTCCCTTCAGATGAGAAGAATGCATATCTTACTGCCTTGCTCAGTATCTGACACACAATGAGTAGCCAAATAACTAGTTGTTGAGTGAATAAGCAATTGCAATTAATTTTTGACAAAATGAATGCAGTCTTCAGTGTTGATTTAGTAGTCCCTCTTTCCACATTCTTGGAAGAAGAGTCCATAATGAGAATATTAACACAGTTGTCAACCCATGTCTGGGAACATTTACTTGAATTTTAATTGGGCTATTAAACCATTACAAATCATGTTCCTACAGTAGCTTTAGAATCTTCAGGGTTATGAAGCCTATCAGAAACCTTTGGCCTTCTCAGTATACTAAAATTTGCTTAGCTGCTTTGACCTTAGACAACCAGGACATTCTGAACCTGCTACTTCCTGCCTATGTGTACTTGGGTGTATTACATGACCCTGTGGTGCCTCAGTTTCCGCACCTAAATGATTAGGATTATAAAAGTCTTTATAGTGTTGATGTAACGATTAAGTGAGCTAATAGATGTAAAGTGCTCAACAGAGTGTGTGACACGTTCTAAAGAAATCCTATGGTGTTCACAAAGCATGCACCCAGGAATTCTGACCCCCACAGTGCCATGTTAGAATTTCAATCACTTATAGGTAGGTAGTATGTGAGCATGTTAGATAGGCTTTGTTGTGTTCTCTTTTTCTGACTCAGTATTTAATTTTTGTTTGCTGGTGGGGATAGCTTCCAGCACTGTATAACTCTGGTACCTGCTGTAAGGATATGTGTTTCTATTCGTGTTTCTAGTGTATAGTCCCTGGGTACAAGTACAATATTAAAACTGAGTGCTGACTCATCCCAGAAAAGACAGAAGACTCTCCCCTGATTCAGGTGCGACTGACTCAGTCAATTTAAATGACCTTCCAATAAAAGAGTGAGTAAGCAGACAGGGATTGGGTTGTGTCTAGAATGCTTAAGAACTTGATCTTTACCAAACTGCTAAACAAAATAAAGTATATACTAAGGCCAAGATTCTTTGGAAATGATGGAAATGATACCTAGATAATGTCATCACAGTAGATAATAAGGCTTTGTAACTGGGTGTAATGTAAATGATGCTTTGCTGGGCAGTGAACTATGCATTACAGCACGGCAAATTACATATTTTCTAAGCTCCTGTTGTTGAAGATTTACGAAAACGTTGCACTTTTATCCACAATAGAATAGCTTTTGGAATGCTGTTGATTATGTAACAATGTGGCTGTCTAAAAATGTAAAATAGTTGCATATTCAGTTCATCAAACAGTACAATTGATTTTTTATCATACTGTATTCAAAGCTGGAAACACTGGGGCTTCTTGCCCTTAAGCAGCAGCCTTGGGGTTTTGCAAGCTTAGGGTGAGTTTAATTAAAGTCAAGGGAGAAAACCAATTAAGCACTGAGAAGCACTGGCATCCCTCTTGCACTCTAAAGACAAAAATACCATTTAGAATAAGATGATGCTGTAATCTCAGTATAAATGCCATTGTCTACTTCAGCAATTCTGGTGGCCCAGGTGTTCTGAGCACTTTGCAAAGCAGCTAGCTTATGAGCTTTCATTTCATAACTACATTGAATAATTTCCATCTGCTTCAAATCTCCTCTGATAAGAAGTACTTAGAAAGGAGATTGCATAAATATAAAGAGTGACCGTGCTTTAAGTTTTAGAATACACCTATATTAAAGTGCGTGTCTCCAAAGAGCGTTTAGATTCAAATCCTCTTGGAGCAAGTTCAGAATACAGAGAGTTAACCTTTTCCATTAATGCTACACACAGAAGTGATGTAAGTAAATGGATAAAAAGGTCCAGCTTCAGGAACCAAGAAGTTCATGTCATATTTATATTTCAGTGACTTTTGATGCAGTGCCATTATAGTTCCTCATCACTATTGTGCAGTGCCGCCCACTGGGAAAATGGCAGAGCAGAACAATGTGCTGCTATACAGTTTGTCAATCAATCAAGAAACCATAAAAGAAGTGACTACAAGCATTATTTCAAATGCAGTCCTGGGAAGCTATGAGGAATGGAGGGACAAAGCCTTCAATGACAAACAAAAACTGGAAGCTGATTAAGTGTGATTTACTGGTATGAATTTTTTCATCTGGAGTTTCTTGCAAGTATTAATTGCAGTGTAGGAGAAGAATATGGAGGGTGTATTACAGAAAATGGGAGCTGTTGTGTTAATTGATAATAAGCAACTCAGCTATCCCTTTGCACTTTGGTGCTCTCCCCACCCCCCCTTCATGAAGCTGATCAAGCTAGTGAGGTCAGTTGATTTCAGCCACAAGAGGTCTTTTGGATGTTCCTTTAGCATTACACAGCAGTCCTTTTTGTAGAATGCTTAGGAAAAACACATACAAATGTGTTACATTGAGGCACCATTACTTTAAGAGATCTTTGAACTCTTAGGTTAATTCATGATAAATTTAGCCATGAAGAAAATGCTCTCTGGTTACTGCCTAGTACAAGTGGAAGTTGCCCCATGACTAGAAAATGTTAGAAACCCCACTCAAAATTTTAGCTAATCCTATAACATTGTGGTGATATCTTAAAATGACATTGCAAAGTAATTGAATAGCACAGTTCAACTGTACTTGCAAGGCTAGTTAATAGCATACAAATATTTACTGTTTCTCTAAAACAAGACTTCATTGTCAAAAACTCTTAGGATAGGCAATGTGGTATAGGGGAACACACAAGTGATTCAGGACCTGTGGTATCTATTCCCTCTCCAAGCTGATACATGAATTGGACAGAGCCTTCAAGTCTCTGGGCTTCAGTTTTCTGTCTGTATAAATAATAGGGATGGGGCAAATAATATCTAAACTTATTTTCAATTCTAACTGTATAGCAATTCTCTTATCAAGGCCAGCTTATCTTTAGGCTACAGCTGGGTTATTAACAAAACGCCTGGAAAGTGACCATCAAATATGCAGAGAGAGGCCAGAAATAGCAAAATTCAAATTAGTTCAATCCGGTTTATATTGCAATGGGAAAAATAAATTGCAAGTTTGCTACTATCCTACTATTTGTTTGTAAACATTATGCATCTTGATAGTTAGCCCAGTGACTCAGGACGTACTGCCTGTCTAGCTTCCTGCAAGTGGCTACCACCCACATCCAATGTGTCACCAAGTCCCAGTGATCTTCCAGTTCCCTTGACTATATTGCTGTTGCCTTTCCCGCCCACATACCTCTGAGACTGAAAACTGAGCTAAATTCATAATTACTATCATCAGAGTACACATGGATATGAATAAGCTTCTTTTTGACTGCCAATGCTAAGCCCAAGTAATCTGGATTCAAGTTGGAAGAAAGAGAGGGAATATCAGTTGGCAGGGAACAACACAATTACTCAGTACCAACTAATGTACTAGACAAGAGTAGTGATTACAATAAATTGACATTGGCCCAGGCCTGGTGAGTTGTAGATCTTAGACAGAACATTGTGAATACATAATGTTTGTATATGGCTCTCATGCATATCAAGACAGTCAAGAAATTTAGAGCACCAACTCTACACTGCCTTTGGACAATTCATAGAAAATTTATATAACATCATAAATCACCCAAATTCAGAGTTTAACGCAATATAAAACAACATCACCAGAATACATTTGGTTTTAATAATTTCCCTACACAAAGGCAAATATAAAAATGAACATAATCAAATGGTCAGGAAAGAGAATTACAGCTTCAAAGCACAGGATGGCAGGGACTATGAATGTTCTTTGCATATAGGTCTATGAGACTTGTGGTGCCACTCCAAGATTTATGATTTAGAAACCTCCTTCATGCTTGGATTTCTCATAGTCTCCATGTAAGTCCTCAATATGTCATTTAGCTTTTCAATTCTTAGGATTACGCATCTAATTGACTTATCCACTATAAAGAAATAACTGTGTATCTTTGCTTAAAATGTATTATATGTCCTTGTGTATTTATTTACATTTTTTAGAATAGAAAAATCAAAAAGTAGGCAGGGGAGTTGGCACCTAAAAACTGTTTAAAAAGACTCAATTTAAAAATAAAATATTAGGAGTTTGCTAGATAACTGGGTGAATTATCTTTAGTATTAGTTGAAAAATAAGCATTCATAAGAAAAGAAGATGGGATTCAGAAATGTACATGGATTCAGTTGCCCTCTCCCAAGGTTCAGATGAAATCATTCTTCACAGTTACTTAATGCCTATAGTCAACAAATATGCTTTCCAAGATTTTCTTTTGTTCTTAATGTAAGGGAAGGAGCAATGATTATTCTATACTCTGATGTAAGAAGAAAAAGGAAAGAACATATTGAAAAGAAACCTTTGGGCAAAGAAGGCCGTTCCTTCTCTCTAAAGAATATGTGAGATGGCGATTGAGACTAGGGGAAGTATAGGAGGAATAGCAATAAAGTTCTACTTCAGAACTGATTAGGTATGTAAATAATCTCAATTAGTGTATTCTGTATAATGAATTGCAAAATAAATATAAATGTTTGATGCTTCTTCTCAAACTTTAAAACAACTGGGAGTGGGCAAAAAACAAAAATTCACCCAAACCCAAGAAGAGCAGAGTTGACACCTATTTTCATAAGGCATAACAAAAAGTTGAATTGTAGTTTAAAATACAGAGTTTTTTTAGGATTTTCTTTTTTATTTCAATTTATAACTTTTAGTTTTGATTTTATTTAACTCATGCAAGTTTCACATATTTCATATATATAAATTTAGGAACATAGTGATACTTCCACCCTTGCTCCAAAAACTTCTTCATCCTCTCTCTCATATTCCCACTCTTAATTTTTACAAAGATCTATTTTCAGTTTACTTTATACTCATAAGGTTAAACCTACACTAAGTAAAGAGCTCAACAAATAGTATGAAGAAAAAAGCACTGTTCCTCAACAGTAGAGACAAGGGCTATAAAGAACCATTGAATTTCAAAATATCCACTTCACTCCTATAAAGTTACATTTTAGGTACTGCATTAGTTACTGCACATCAGGGAAAACCTATGATAGCTGTCTTTTTGGGACTGGCTTATTTCACTAAGTATAATTGTTTCAAAGAGTTGCATCTGTTTTGTTGAAAAAGACAGGATTTCATTCTTTTTAAAGCTGAGTAGTACTCCATAGTGTATATCTACCATGATTTCTTTTTTTTTTTCATTTTTTAAACTTTTATTTAATAAAAATAAATTTCCAAAGTATAACTTTTGTATTATAGTGGCTTTTCCTCCCATAACCTCCCTCCTACCCACAAACCATCCCATCTCCCACTCCCTCTCCCATACCGTTCTTCATCATGATTTATTTTCCATTATCTTTATATACAGAAGATCAATTTAGTATATACTAAGTAAATATTTCAACAGTTTGCATCCACACAGATATACAAAGTATCTGTAGTAGTTTCGCCCTTAATTCTTATAGTACAACACAATAAGGACAGAGAGCCTACATAGGGAGTAGGTGCACAGTGACTCCCATTGTTGATATAACAATTGACACTCTTATTTATGACATCATTAATCACCTGAGGCACTTGTCATGAGCTGCCAAGGATATGGAAGCCTCTTAAGTTCACAAACTCCAGACTTATTTAGACAAGGCCATAGTTAAAGTGGAAGTTCTTTCCTCCCTTCAGAGAAAGATACCTCCTTCTTTAATGGCCTGTTCTTTATGTTTGGACCTCTCTCACAGAGATCTTTCATTTAGGTCATTTTTTTTTTTTGCCACAATGTCTTGGCTTTCCATGCCTGAAATACTCTCATGGGCTTTTTAGCCAGATCCAAATACCTTAAGGGCTGATTCTGAGGCCAGAGTGCTGTTTAGGACAACTGCTATTCTATGAGTCTGCTGTGTATCCCGCCTCCCATGTTGGATCGTTCTCTCCTTTTTAATTCTATTAGTTACTATTAGCAGACACTAGTCTTGTTTATGTGATCCCTTTGACACTTAGTCCTATCATTATGATCAATTATGAACTTAAACTGATCACTTTGACTAGTAAGATAGCATTGGTGCATGCCACCTTGATGGGATTGAATTGGGATCCCCTGGCATGTTTCTAGCTCGACCATTAGGGGTAAGTCCGAGTGAGCATTTGCCGAACTGTACATCTGCTCCCTCTCTTATTCCCACTCTTATATTTAACAGGGGTCACTTTTCAGTTAAATTTAAATGCCTAAGAATAATTGTGTGTTAATTAAAGAGTTCAATCAATGGTATTAATAGAACCAAAAATACTAAAAGGAATGAAATAGTAAGTTGTTCATCAACAGTCAGGACAAGGGCTGATCAAGTCATTGTTTCTCATAGTGTCCATTTCACTACTACAGGTTTCCTTTTAGGTGCTCAGTTAGTTGTCACTGATCAGGGAGAATATATGATATTTTTCCCTTTGGGACTTTGCTTATTTCACTCAGCATGATGTTTTCTAAATTCCTCCATTTTGTTGCAAATGATCAGATTTCATTTTTTTCACTGCTGTATAGTATTCAATAGAGTACATATCCAATAATTTGTTTATCCAGTCTTCTGTCACTGGACATTTAGGTTTATTTCATGTCTCTTGAGAATGGCATGTTCAAGTCCTTTGCCCATTTGTTAACTGGATTATTTGTTTAGTTGTTGTTTAATTTCTTGATCTCTTTATAGATTTTGGATATTAACCCTTTGTCAGTTGAATAGTTAGCAAGTATTTTCTCCCATTCTGTCCTTTTACTCTTGCTGAAGAGACTGTCCTAGCTCCAGGGATTGATTTTCACTCCTTTGTGACAGATAAGTTGGTTGTAGATGTGTGGATTGATTTCTGGATTTTCTGTTCTGTTACATTGGTCTACATTTCTGTTTTGGTGCCAGTTCCATGATGTTTTGATTATCATCCAACTGTAGTATGTCTTGAAATCTGGTATTGTGATACCTCTGGATTTGTTTTTGTTGTATAAGATTGCTTTAGCTATTCAGGATCTCCTGTGTTTTCAGATAAATTTTAGCATGCTTTTTTCTATATCTGAGAAGAATGTTACTGGTATTTTGATTGGGATCATATTGACTCTGTAAATTCTTTTTGGTAGTATGGATATTTTGATGATACTGATTCTTCAATCCATGAACATGGAAGATTTTTCTCTTTATTTTGGTGTCTCCTTTTATTTTTTCTTTAAGGTTTTATAATTTTCATTGAAGAGATCTTTGACCTCTTTGGTTAAATTTTTTCCAAGGTATTTTATTTTTAATAGCTATTGTGAATGGGATTGATCTTAGAAGTTCGTTCTCTGCCATGGCATTGTCTTTGTATACAAAGACTGTTGATTTTTGTGTATTAACTTTATATCCTGCCACTTTACCAAACACTTTTATAAGTTTCAATAGTCTCTCAATGGAGTCTTTTGGATCCCCTATATATAGAATCATACCATCTGCAAATATGGATAGTATGACCTCCTCCTTTCCAATTTGTATTCTTTGATTTCTTTTCTTGCCTAATGGCTCTGGCTAAAGTTTACAGGAGTGTATTGAATAGCAATGGTGAGAGTGGGTATCCCTGTGTGGTTCCAGATCTTAGTGGGAATGCTTCCAACGTTTCCCCATTCAATAAGCTTCTGGTCATGGGTTTGTCATAAATTGCCTTAATTTTTTCTGAAGAATGTTCTTTCTATACCCAGTTTACTTAATGTTTTCATCATGAAACAATGCATTTTTTCAAATGCTTTCTCTGCACCTATTGAGATAATCATATGGTTTTAGTTCTTCTGTTTGTTAATGTGATGTATCATGTTAATTGATTTGGTTTTTTTTTTTTTTTTGACAGGCAGAGTGGATAGTGAGAGAGAGAGAAAGGTCTTCCTTTTGCCGTTGGTTCACCCTCCAATGGCCGCCATGGCTGGCGCACTGCGGCCTGCGCACCACACTGATCCGAAGGCAGGAGCCAGGTGCTTCTCCTGGTCTCCCATGGGGTGCAGGGCCCAAACACTTGGGCCATCCTCCACTGCCTTCCCGGGCCACAGCAGAGAGCTGGCCTGGAAGAGGGGCAACCGGGACAGAATCGGCGCCCCGACCGGGACTAGAACCCGGTGTGCCAGCGCCGCTAGGTGGAGGATTAGCCTATTGAGCTGCGGTGCCAGCCACATTAATTGATTTGTGAATGTTGAATCATCACTGCATACCAGGGATAAATCCCACTTCATTAGGGTGAATGATCTTCCCGATGTGTTGTATTTGATTAGCTAGTATTTTGTCAAATATTTTTCCATTTGTGTTAATCAGGGAATCTTTCTCTATTGTTTATTTTTCTGGTTTAGGAATTAAGGTGAAGCTAGATTTATAGAAGAAGTTTGGGAGGATTCCCTCCCTTTCAGTTGTTTTGAATAATTTGAGAAGAATTATAATTAGTTCTTCTTTAAATGTCTCATAGAATTCAGCAGTGGGGCCATCCAGTACTGGGCTTTCCTTTGTTGGGAGTGTCATTATTACTGATTCAATCTCCTTCTTGGGTTATTGGTTTGTTTGATTTTCTATGTCTTCATGACTAAACTTTGGTAGATTGTGTTTGTCCAGGAATCTATCCATTTCTTCTAAATTTCCTGAATTATTAGCATACAGATTTTTGCAGTAATTCCTGATGATTCCTTTTCTTTCTGTGGTATATGTTGTTACACTTCCTTTTTCATCTCTGATTTTATTGATTTGGGTCTTCTTCCTCTTTTTTTCATTAATTGAGCCACCAGTGTATCGATTTTTTTTTTATGTTTTCAAAGAACCAGCTCTTCATTTCACTGATCTTTTTTATTAAATACAGACTTATAAAACTTTTCATTGCATTTCCCCTGAAAGACACAAGTGGGGAAATTCACAAAATTTCTTGCTGCCACCGAAAATATATAATAGCAGAAACTTGCACAAATCTTCTTCTGGTCAGAAATTATTCATTAAACAATTATTTTGGAAGCAGAGACTATATGCCAGATCTTCTTCTAGGTACTTGAGTTATATCACTGAAGAAAACAGACAGTATTCCCTGCTCTGGGACAAGGATGGGGGTAGATGACATTAGACAGTAAGTAGTATGTTAATTATATCACATGTGAGAAAGTGCTAATTATATGAAGATAAAAGCAAATTGAGTTTATTAAAAGCTATGTGGATATTAGTTATAATTGTGAGTCAGGTGACTTGAGTAGAATTCATTGAGAGAGGTGATATTTGATCAAAGACTTCAAGGAATGAGGAAGTAAGCGTGTGGTTATCCAAAGGGGTGCTTTGCATTGTCAAGGCCATAAAGTAGAAATCCTGGTGGATTTCTTGAATACCAGGAGGTCAGTGCTTCTGGAGCAGAATGACTGAGAGGCAAAATGCCAGGAGATGAGCACAAAGTAGTGAAGAGGAGAATATTCACGTACGACCTTGTAGGCCATCATAAGGACTTTGAATTTTTATACTAAGCAGAATAGAACCATTAGAATGTTATGGGCAGAATAGTGACATGATATGACCTTTAAAAGATAACTTTAGTGCCAGCACCGCAGCTCAATAGGCTAATCCTCTGCCTGTGGTGCTGGCACACCGGGTTCTAGTACTGGTCG